>NC_056616.1:28053276-28353276 GCF_018340385.1 Cyprinus carpio | reverse complement strand
TTAAACCAAATGATTAGATTCATGGATTAAAACTGGTAGTAGATAGTTTAAACTATCCCTGGATTCTGATGTGATGCTCACAGTGACTTGATAGAATTAGAATACAGTGTCCTAATCGTCTCTGCGATCCATTAATATAATTAGCATTGTTTAGTTGGAATACAGAAAGACATGAAAACTTTGTACATAAGGAATCTTAACTTTAAAATGGGAAACGTTTCTAGAGTTCACAGTTGCCATTTGTCACTTCCCCTGGTTTGGAGACATTCTGAACCAAGTGTTATCACAGACCGGTGGCCCTTCATAAGACTTTCTGTGCCAATTTACAGCTCTTATGGAAAAGTATCACTTCTGTTTTTCCTCATCTCACAAATAAACCTAGAGATAGAAGTCATTTTTTAAATTGGCTGTGGAACTGGAAAATATAAATTTGTTTAATCCTCACAAAGAACTAGCTACGGAAAGAGGCGAAACTTGCAAGATTAAGACTTCATGTTAAGAAACAGCATCTCGGTGGATGAATATTACTGCCATTTTAAGATGATATGCTGCTTCTAAAAATAGTGCATGCAAATCCGACATTCACATCAGACTTTTGACCGATAACATTTCCCGGAGCGACTTTCTCAGAACACAGAATATTCTAGTGCTCCACTTTATTTAATCATATGCCTCAGTGCCAATTAGTACCTGGACTTAGCAACAGCTTGACTTCCATGATGGCACATCTGTCTACATTAAAACTGACTCCAGATTTTCTTGGTTTCTATTTCATTACTGCATAATTTTTCATGCATTAATTATGTAGACATCTGATTTCACACTAATGTGAATATAAATGCTCTGTCTTTTCTCCCACGTGTGTACAATAGCTGCTCACTTTTCTGAACACCTTGTTGTTGGGGTTTATTGTATGATGATGGCTCATTTTCATCATCATCATCACTCTCTAATGTAAAATTACTGTAAATTTGTAAAACATTGCAATAAACAGATGTTACAAAAATAACAATTTATTTTGTTTAAGAATGTAGATTTTTTTTAATTAGCACTTACTTGGAATGGTAATTGTTTGTTACTTAAACTTTTATTCTGTATTTAGAAAGATTCTATTCTATTCTATTCATTCTATTCTACTTATGTAATCCTGTTTCTGTGGAGATTTCTGTGGAAACTATATATATATATATATATATATATATATATATATATATATATATAGATATATATATATATATCATATATATATATATAAACGTGGCACAATAAAAAAAAACAAAAAAAACATGGACATCAATCCTAGATTATTAAGCAGCCTACAAATATATATATATATATATATATATATATATATCTATATATATATATATATATATAGAAGAAAGAAAGAAACAATTAATATGGAGCAAGGAACAATACTGAACCCTGTAAATATAAAGCTGGAACACTTTCAATTCTTATGGGGCCATAAAAACCAGATTTGTGAAAGGAGCTGTTCAGTTTGTTGTCCTTAAAACTTTGAAAAGAATTAGCATATTTGAGCGTTTATGAAAGGATAACTGTGCTAACAATTTAAAACAAAAATATGCAACAGGGCTGATATACCTACAAATTGGCGTCAAACATCAACAAACATCAACAAAAAACATTTTTTTTTTTTAGATTGAGACTTAAAAAGTAAAACATTTTTTGACTTTTTCAGAGCGCCTTCTTTGTAACTTGTCTGCGTAAAAAGCCCGACGTTTTAGTTTGAAATGTTGAATGTGGCAGTAACCTGTGGTTTCCGGCTTCATCCAGACGGCGGAGCTACATTGTAAAACACACAGCGTCCATTTTCAAACCCGTCCGCAGAGCCATCGCCACATCACCGCTGAACATGGGGGCCGTACTTGGGCTTTGTTCCATGGCCAGGGTTGGGTAAGATTACATATTAATATACTGATGAAATATAAATAGAATCGTATAGATGTGCGAAGGAAAATAACTATTTGGTTTTTAGCGAGTTTATCTTGTGATGATGACATCTTCATCGGGGAAAAAACGAAAGAGAAAACGGTGTCTGGCCCTTCACGATGATCTTCATTCATAAAACCCACTGAATCTTTTTAATATTGACAAAGAATGACACACCACGGAATATTAAGTAATTGCATCACGTTGTGGTTTGATTTAAATCAGCTTGTTTTGCTTTTCTAGATGTACAAATTTCATGTTGGGTTGGTTCCCATGCTGTGATGAAGCACAAAATGTTTTTATATTAATAACGTTACATAGGCAATTGTGTTGTTATATTTTGCATAGTTTTTATCACCAAATGACAATATTACTACCTTTTACTCGTAATTGCAGCCAATAACCTTACTCGTAGATAAACCAGTATTTTATCGGCAATTGTGATCATGACAGCAACTCCATTGTGTGATGTTTTTGGGGGGTTTAAAATGGGACACACAATAGATGATCTTCTACCATAACACGAGGTTTTCAAAGAAGGTCACATGTTTGTTAGGATTTCAAGTGTTGCGACATCAAAAACACCGATTAGATGCAGTTCACGACACAAAACCCACACACAGGAGAGGATGATGAGGATAACAACTGGGCCCTGAGGCTATGTAGCAGGGATTACTTTTCAATAACACTTAGTTAAAAAAAAAATTATATAATAATCTAGTATATATATATATATATCAGATATTTATACTAATCTATATAATAATAGAAGCTATGCCATCACGAAAAAAAAAAAAATCAGCTTTGCCATCACTGGAATAAATTACATTTTAAAATATTAATATTACATATCTAAAATATTTATTATATTAAATGTATTAAAAAAGAAAACTATTATTTCAAATTTTTTTAAATAATGTTTGAGAATACTACTGTTTTTTACTGTATATTTTTGAACAAATAAGTGTAGCCCTGTTGAGCTTGTTATATAAGAGACTTGACAAAATAAATAAATAAATGAAAATCTTAATGTTCATAAGGACTCCCATATTTAGTAGTGTGAATATTTTTAAAAGATGTTTAACCAGACCTTTATTTTAGGAGGGATTTAATGTCCTCTTTAATCACATTCTATCTAAACTCTTTTGTTACGTAAAGGCCAGACAAATTTAGCCACAAGCCTAGTGTTTTTCACCCGGAGTACAAATGAAGTATGAGGCCTCTTTAATTAGACTGTTTTTTAAACACTGATGTGAGCTCACTTTGAAGTCATGTTTATGCGTCACCTTCGTCCTGCTCATTTTGAAGAATTAAGCTGTTTTATGTCTAGGGATGATAAATCAGCATCATATTGGTAATTGAAAAACTGAGATGTTTCAATTGCACTTTTCAAAAGCATTAATTGCCCATGCTTTCATATGGTACATTATGCTGTTGTAATGGCAAAATTAACTTATATATAATATTCTGCTTCTATTTGTTACAGATGGTGTCATTTATTAATTAATAGCCAAAAAAAAAACCAACGAAAAAAAAAGTCATAATGATTTTATAATTATCAGTCACAATATCTTGCACAATGCTTGCCTAATTATAAACTCATCTGGTGCTTAATATATTATATTGGTGGGGTACTATCTGACAGGTTTGACAGAAATATGCATGCTGAGATAAAAAGAAAACTACGACAGCACCCTAGGGTCTGAAAAAACAAAAAAAACAAAAATCTTGTGATCTGAAGATGGAGCGGTGTGTGGCTGAAGTTCACTAAATATCTGAAATTTGCTTACATCAGATTTAATGTAATTTTTTTTTATCTTTGCAGATTCCTTGCCTTTGTGGCAGTGCTCCCTGGCCTGCTGTGCAGATGCTGCCCGAGTGGAAACAACTCCACAGTCACTCGGCGATGATCTATGCCTTCTTTATGCTGCTGGGTGTGGCCATCGCCTGCATCAGCTGCTCATGCCGGCGGCATGGAGGGGCATCTGAAGAAGGTGACCCAGCATTCCCTGAGCGTTTCATTTAAATTAAAGTTTTGCATTTATTTTATAGGGTTGCAGCTGAAGCAATCTGATCCTTTATTCTTAACGTCACTGCAGATTCCAGGCTTTTGTGAAGGAGGAATGGGGTCGTCCATCCCGGGAGTCCAAGGTCATGTGAACTGCGATGTGCTGGTGGGCTATAAGGCTGTGTATCGTGTGTGCTTTGGAATGGCTATGTTTTTCCTGCTCTTCTCTCTCATCATGGTAAAGGTCAAGAGCAGCCAGGACCCAAGAGCTGCTGTGCATAACGGGTATGTATGCGTTGGTGTGACCTAATGCTTCAAGTCTTGACCTGTAACTCTAAGGTTGAAGATTGGAATCCTTAAGAGCAAGACTAAAATAATTTCAGAAATGTCTCGTTGAGCTTCCTCTAAATATAATATCTTCTACAGGTTTTGGTTTTTCGAAATTTTGCGGCTGCCACTGCTATTACAGTTGGAGCTTTCTTCATTCCTGAAGGCCCTTTTACTACTGGTAAAGTTTTATTTTATTACCTTAAATATGAAATATGCATGCAAATATGCATAACAACTATCATTAAAAAATAACTGTTGAATGTGAAACATAGTTTTACATTAAGTATACATTATACAGTGGAATTTATCATAAAAGATAGCAAAAACAGCACAGTGTTTAGTCAGCTTAAGTGATGAGAGAGTGAGATTAGGCAGACTTGAGTTGTTTCTCAGATTTATTTGTGAGGATCTAATGATGAGCTTCTGTTGGGTCTCTTCCAGTCTGGTTTTACATAGGCATGGCTGCAGCGTTCTGTTTCATCCTCATCCAGCTGGTGCTCTTGATCGACTTTGCTCATTCTTGGAACGAGTCCTGGGTGGAGAAAATGGAGGAGGGGAAACTCTCGCTGCTGGTATGCAGGTATGCAGTAAGAGAACTTGATTTGTTCAGTCCCACATAAGAATCAAAAAAACTTTTTCCAACAAGCAGCAGTGCAGCACAACAACAAATATAAATGTATAATCGACTAGTAGACTTCAATGCTCTGCCATGACGCTTTAAGCTTGACATCAACTATTCGCCATTCCTATAGAGGGCGCAACAGGATAAGAAATCTTTGAAGGACTTCCACATTTACGCTCCATTTCCAAACAGTTAAAATGATAAATAAATGCATACTCTGACACAAGACATGTGTGATTATATTACTGGATGCTCGAAATTGGGGATAATGCATGTCTTAAACAGCTTATTGTACAGGTAAGTTAATCGGCGTTCTAATCTAATGCACTGCTGGACTGTAACGCACACACATAGGCTACAGACAGTAGCTCGTACATCACGTGCAAATCGTGCGTGCACAGAATCATTCAGCGCAGAAATGTATTGTCAACACTATTCTGTGATTTCTCAGTAAAATGAAGAGTTGAAGCATATATTTCTTAATAACTAAATCCCACAGCTTCACTACTAGTAGAGTAGAATGAATTCACACACGCAATCGCTCTCACTAATGCATTCATATAAATGCAATTTTTACTGTGCTGCTTTATCTTTATCTGATTTAGAACGAGCAGAAATCTGTGGGAAATATAAGGCCCAAAGACAAAATAACTGATAAAAATGAGCTGTTATAGGAGCTATAGCCATGTGAGCAGCACTGTGTCATGTGCCATAGCTGTGCACGAGGTGAGCTCCGGACTTATTGGTTCATTAATGATGTCATCAGTGACTAGTTGATTTCGACTTTAGAAAAATTGTTCAGAAGTCGTTCAAACCCTAACTACTGTTCAAAAGTTTGAACAATTTTTTTTTATATATATATTTTTGAAAGAAGTCTCTCATGCTAAGCAAGGCTTTTTTTTTTTTGCTTAAAAATATAGTAAAAACAGGAAAATTGTGAAATATTATTCCAATTTAAGTTTTCTAGCATAATATATTTTAAAATGTCATTGATTCTTATTATCAATGTTGAAAACCATGTTGCTGCTTAAAATTTTTGTGGAAACTTAAATGTACATTTTTGTATGGATTGTTTATTTTTTTTATTTTTTTATTATTATTTTTTTTTTTTGATGAAAAGGAAATTTAAAGAAACAGAAAGTTTATGTCACTTTTGATTTTTTGAATTGGTTGCATCCTTACTCGATAGAAGTTTCTTTCGAAGAAAATCTTGCCAATGGTAGTTAGTAGTGCATATCTTCAACATAAATAATGTCATAAATAGAACACATTATTTTTATATTTTACAGTGTATGCAGTCATGAAGACTGATTGTATTGTTCTAATGTAATTTATTTTTTCTCCCATCCAATAGCTCTTCTGTCTGCCACAGCCATCAACTACGCTCTGTCGCTGATGTCTCTGGTCTTGTTCTACGTGTATTACACTCACTCTGATGGCTGCACTGAGAACAAAGTCTTCATCAGCATCAACATGCTGCTGTGCGTTGGTGTATCTGTCATGTCCATCTTGCCTAAAATCCAGGTAATAAATACAAAAAGTCTGTTTGTTTGACTAGTATTGAAACTGTGATCATCTCCTATACTTCAGTATTGCTTTAAATTTTGGATATGTGTCATATCAGGTGAGCATCAAGTTGTCTAATAATAATTTCTTTATGTCCATTTTTCTTTCCGCTGCTTCTCCAGGAGTCCCAGCCCAGATCTGGTCTCTTGCAGTCTTCCATTGTTACTCTGTACACCATGTATCTGACCTGGTCTGCCCATGACCAATGAGCCTGGTAAGGACTGTGAGAGATTTGTTTACAGGAACATTCTGCTTTTCATGATATCGGTCTAAAATAATGATATTCTTGCCCTTCAAGACCGCAGATGCAACCCTAGCTTGCTTGGCATTATTGGCCTCAACAGCACCACCCCTGCTGGTCAGGACCGTGTTGTTCAGTGGTGGGATGCCCAGGGTATTGTGGGCTTGATCTTGTTCCTGATGTGTGTGCTGTACTCCAGGTAAGAGAGTTTGCATGTGTTAAAATATAGGGTCTGTTTTAGAAGCTATTTTTCAACACAGCAGTCAAATTTGGCTTTTTATTTCCTCAGCATCCGGAACTCCAGCAATGCCCAAGTGAACAAACTGACCCTCACCAGCGACGAGTCTGCTTTGATTGAGGATGGTCCCGCTCCAGACAACTTTGAAATGGGTGATGGCTGCCAAACGTGCCGTTGACAATGAGAAGGATGGAGTCACCTACAGCTACTCTTTCTTCCACTTCATGCTTTTCTTGGCTTCCCTGTATATCATGATGACACTGACAAACTGGTACAGGTATGTGCCCATGTGACGATGTATTTATCAGTTTCATTTCATAATATATTAGTGATCATATTTTAGTTTGATTAGGCCAATTTTGTAAGCAGCTCAAGAGCTTATTTTCAGAAATTCAAAAGGCATTTTTCTGGTTTACAAAAAGTGCATTAATATGCATAAAATTCTGTACATAAATGTATATATACTGAATTGCCAATACACCCTTAAAAATAAAGGTTCTTATGGGCATCAATGGTTCCATAAAGAACCTTTACCATCCATGGAACCTTTTCATTCCACAAAAGGTTCTTTAGGTGAATAGAAATAGAAATTTACCACCAAGCGTGTGTGTGTGTCTTTTTTTTGTTTTAATATATTTAATTATTATTCATTTTAGATCTTTATAGTCTTTTAATAATAACTGTCCTTTCCTAACTTTTATAAATGTATGACTTTTATAGATGAATATAAGCATGTATATATATTAGTGCTGTCAAACAATTAACCGCAATTAATCCCATCCAAAATAAAAGCTTTGTTTTAGATAATGTGTACACTGTGTCTATTTATTATGTATAAAAAAAAACAAATGCATGCATGTAAATATTTAAGAAAAATGTTTATATATTAAATATATTTATATATAATATAAATGTTTATACAAGTAAATTAATTTTCAAAATACATATTGTATGTGTGTGTATTTATATATACATAATAAATATAGACAGTACACATTATGTAAACAAAAATGTTATTTTGGATGCTTTTATTAGCGATTAATCGTTTGACAACACTAATATATATTCATATATTCAGCAAGGATACATTAAAGTGTATCTGGGGAGATATTTTTAATGTTATAAAAAAAAATTATATTTCAAATAAATGCTGTTCTTTTGGACCTTTCTATTCACCAAAGAATCCAGAAAAAAAAAAAAAACATTTCAACCAGCACAAGCATTTTTAATATTTATTCTAAGAAATGGTGCTGCCCCCAAACTTTTTAACGGTGATGTATGTATATTTTAACAATAATTTTTATTAATTCTTTTTTCACAAAAGTCTTAAATCTGCTCTTAATAAAAACAATATACAAATATAGTATATACAATATCATCTAGCATTTTGTTGTCATTTAAATGTTTTATGGTCAACAAGGTAAAACAGATTTATCCTTAAACTCTGAATGAATTTTTTTTTTCTTGTCAATTTTATAGCCCTGACTCCAGCTATGAGACTCATGACCAGCAAGTGGCCCTCTGTGTGGGTGAAGATCACCTCCAGCTGGATCTGCATCTCTCTGTATGTGTGGACCCTGGTGCGCTCCACTGGTCCTCATCCACCGTTGACTTCGACTGAGAGGACGGGACTATCCACATGTATAGGGATAGGAGGGTCTAAATGTAAAATACTTGTGAGTGTTTTGTTTGTTCAGCTGACCTACAATGTCTACATGTTAACCTTGCATGCTTTTATGTAGTGTTTTTGTTCATATATGAGCTGAAATAAATGAAGAACATGGCTTGGGTTTCCTGTAATGTGAAGTTAATATTTCCTTCAAGAATTTGTTCTTCAAAATTAAGGATAATATAACCTTGATTAATAACCTCTGTATGTTTAATAAATAAATAAAACGTATTTTAAGTTATTTGTGGAGAGTAGTTGAAAATGCAGGTCATGTTCAGTTCCCAACTAAATCGTGCCATCCATAGTTTCCTATAGAAAGCACATATACAGTAGTGAATAAGCATGTGGAAAATTTACAGGGCAACTTAATTCATAGGAGATTTTGTCATGCTTTTCGCCCCTTGATGATTTGCACCATGAACATGACTAATTTTGACTTAACAGTGCTAAGCCTTTTGCAACTTGCACATGTTAGTTGTTTTTGCGCACTATTTATTTTATGCTTGTAGCCAATGTGTGTGTTTGAACAATGTTTTTGCACTGATTATATTATCCTTTGCTGATAAAACCTTAATAGATGACTTGTTTTGCTTTAACATTTATTGTAGCCTATTAAAGGCACACCGGTGGATTTCTTGATGGCAGTTCTCACTTTTTTTTGTGTGTCCGTGTTATTTTTTGCCCTTTGACAAGTGCATTGTCAATCACCAAATATCTCATCTTATTAAAGGTTAAAAACCCAGATTATGTTTTTTTTTTTAAAGTGAAAGTGGACATGACCTTCAGCCAAGTATGGTGACCCATACTCAGAATTCGTGCTCTGCATTTAACCCATCCGAAGTGCACACACACAGAGCAGTGAACACACACACACACTGTGAACACACACCCGGAGCAGTGGGCAGCCACAGAGCAGTGAACACACACACACACTGTGAACACACACGTTTGATGCCTTGCTCAAGGGCACCTAAGTCATGGTATTGAAGGTGGAGTGGAGAGAACTGTACATGCACTCCCCCCACCCACAATTCCTGCCGGCCCGAGACTCGAACTCACAACCCCTTCGATTGGGAGTCCGACTCTCTAACCATTAGGCCACGACTTCCCCATTGGAGTTCTCATTGGAGTGTCAAAATATTACCAGTTATTGGTACAGATTTCAGGATTTTCAATCATGATTACGGTTCAGGTTTCCGATATCGATTTACCTGAAAATATTCCGGTATATGTATTTTTCTAAATGGAAAAACAACAAAAACTAATACTGTAAATTAAACCTTGAACCCTCTCGGTACATTTTTGGTAGATTTTTTACATACAGTAGTCAACATTTGAAGTGGATCAAAAAAAAGTTCATCAAAGTTGTCCAAAGATGAACGCATTTTGGTTTTAGGATTTAGGACAACTTAGATGAAAGGTTTTGATCCACTTCAAATGTTACTATGTTTATAGGCCTACAGTTCTAATTATCTTCTCAATTTAGTCGTTAGAATATAAATAGATAGTATAGTATAGTAGTGAATGTGCCTCTTTTACTTTTTCGTTTGTGACATAGTCACAACATAAACTGATTTACTGACGTCCTTCCACGGTTCAAAAACAGATATTTTATAGTTTTAGTTGTACGTATTTAAAAGTGGAAGAGATTATCCATTCATGTGGACTCGCAATCCTTTCTCACTACAACCCAGAAGCTACAAATCTGTATTTATTTCTTTAAATTTCATGATGAAATTGTCAGAATAATTTCTTAAGTAATTTTTCAAACTAACAAGCGCGTATAGACTATATGCATGATTGCTTTGCGTTTGGTCTCAGCCAGCTCTGTTACATCCGATGCAGTTCTGGAAGCCATTTTCGCTATTGGTGATAACTGTGTGAAAAATGGTTAGGGAGGATGACACATATTACACTCGCTGTTTACAAGAGCTTCCCCGGATTACCGTGGATGACGTTAATCGTATCGCGAGGCAATCAGCTGTTACACCCAACAGTAAGAAAGAGAAGGGACTTCAAAGTATTGTATGCAAAAAACTATTTGGTAAGTTTTACTTACGAATCAGGGACTACGACGGAAAATGAGATTTAATTTAAAAAGTGTTTTTTTTTTTTCTTTTTTTGGTTTGTTATTCAAATCATAAATAAAACTTTTCAACCGCCAGCCCTATTTCGAAAACCAAAAAAAACCCCCACCAGAATCAACGTTTAGATTCCTTTAATGCTACTGCAAAGCTTTGTATAATAATGAAAAGCTCACGGTAACAAGAATCACTGTGTATTGTCCAACATTATAGAACTAACCATCTTCACGTCTATTTACAGTGACTTTAGGACATCAGGCAGGCACTTCTATACCATATACATAAATGATCGTTGTAACATTTTCTATATGGCTCAATAATAAAATGGGGAAAACACGTGCGTCACGAAAACAGCTGCAATGTAAACCAAGGCACAAGCAACATAACAGCAGCCTAATCTCCCTTGGTAGAGATTGTGGAAAAGGACACTAGCTAGTGGAAACAGTAACCTAGAAGTATCTGTGAAAGGGAAGGAAATGTCATGGACAGACGGTACCAAAAAAAAATTCTGGCAAATAAAGGTCATCATTTTGATGAATATTTACAAAAAAATGAAAAGGTCTGTTTTCTAGGCTGATTAGCTTTCAGATATCAAGCTGTGGCGTGTCAGAGTTCAGTTCGCACAGGTAGAAGAGCGTGGTCTCGCTCGCCTCCGCCTCTGTGAGGGGCTCCAGACGGATCAGAGAGCTGCGAGGCGTCTCCATCTCCAGGGCCTTGTCCAGCAGGTCTGTGGGTGTTTCAGGGCTCTGGGGCAGGATAGGCTGGCTCAGGTTTTCAGTTGGAGAATCTGGTGGGGCCAGAGGGGTGCATCCATCCAGGAAGGCCAGCAGAGGGCAGGTTGTATACATACTGGATCAGCTGCTTATCTGAATTGATGTAACCAACATGCTAGTAAACAAAGCACAGGTGAGGGCACACAAATGACACGCGATTTATAAACGAACATGCAACAATTACCTGTGTTGTCAGGCTCAGGATTCCCTTTGTTGATGCTATCCTTTGTTTCCGAGACCGCTTCCTGCCAACAGCAAAAAAAAAAAAAAAAAAACAGCTTTATATCAAAATATGAAAATGCAGAATAAAATTAAACAAGTCATCATGGTGAATTATAGCAGCTGAGCGATGCATCATTGGAAATTATTTTAAAACTTTTCACCAAAAAAAAAAAAAAAAAAAAAAAAAAAAGGGAAGTAAACCATATTATGGGCTCATGGAATCTCCAAACAAACCTGTATGATATCTGGGTCAATGCTGAACTGTTTTCCATACAGCATGGCCTGGAAGTCTTCCAGACTGCAGTCAATGCTGGTCCAGATAGTCCATCAGCTCAACTCTGCAGTGATTTCATTTACAATGAAATGTTCATTAAATATTCTTAAAGCAGAAATGTGTAATTTTTGCACGACTACAAGACTCACCAATAAAAAGATAAATCACAATAAATAAAAAATCAAAGAGAAATGCAAAGCCTGAATTTTGTTGAATCAGTTATTTAGTAGAATGGAAGCCTATTTCAACCCACATGAAAAAAAACACAAAAAAAAACTCACTTTTGACAGACTTCATAAAAGTGAGATACTACGTGTGGTAAAAAAAGGTCACAATTGATAGAGAGAAAAAGTCAGAATTATGTGACAAAAATGATTTGAGATGTCATAAGTTAGGAGATAAAATCAATTATGAAAAAAATATAGAATCTTTTTTTTTAAAACACTGAAAATTAATTAGATTAAAAATCTAAATTATGAGATTATGAGATAAAATCAAAATTATGGATTATGATTTACCCAAAACATTTTTTTCTCTTATGTGGTAGAAAACTGGCTTTCATAAGTTCTCAGAGTTTTTGAATAATTATTGTTTACTCAATAGTAAAGGAAACTTTTTTTTTCTCTCTTGGCAAGTGAGAAGCTCAATAGGATTGATATTAAATCTCAACAGCCGTGTATTTGTATATTGGCAACACTGGCCTACTTACTTGGACCAAGAAGGTTTATGTATTTTGTGAAATGGCTCCATTTTCGCTGGAGAATGGAGTCCATCAGCTTGACTGGATCCTCTGAACCGTTAGAGCTGAGGGTTTGTTCAACTGCAGGGCGCTTTGATGAAAATGTCAGAGATGAATTTGGGTACTGCTTCTTGTTGAGTGGTTGATTTTGTTCCAGTTTCGTTTGTGCTGTCGTTTCTTATAGTCGGGCTGCTTTCACAAGCAACTTTCCACAATTTCAGCATCTCTGTAAGAAATCAAGAAAAACACAGATCTCATTTCTAATTTGCTGTCAAAACGTTATGCAAAGGAGGTGCAATGGGTTTGAATCTAAAACCACAAATGCTTACCCTTGGTCAGCTGGTACCGATACGCCATCTGTAAATTCTGCATCTTCCTCTGTGATGTCCAGATGACGACGTCTTCAGAAATGTCGGAACTGTTCTTCAATCCATTGAGTCCATTCACTGAGGACTAACAGAGACGGCAAGAGATAAGTCTCTGACAAACAGAGCTTCAAGTTCCAATATTAATGAGGAATATCATGTTATATAAATAAATTCGGTCCCCCACCAACGTGTGCGTGATTTAACTGACGGTGATTCTCACAATTTAAGGGTTCATATCCAGGGGCAGGACACTTTCACACAAAGTGAACCCTGCCTCAAATCTCATTAAGACGAGAAAAAACGCAAGATAATGAATGAGCAACAATTACATTTACAATATAACTGACAAGAGCACATTTCCTCCTAGTAGCAAGGACAGACAAAGTGCATGGAGCCGAATCATCCCTGGATGGTTTTACACCTACTTTGCTGTGGTCCATAGATTCCTCGAAGATCTGGTGGATGAATTTCGACTTCTTTCCGTTGCTGTTCAGTGTAAGTGGCCTGAAATTAGATAGCAAGTACATATTAATCATTAAAGGTATACATAAAGGTATACATAAGCTACATATTAATAATAGTGTAAAATATATTAATATTTGTTTTTCATTTCTAATAATGAAATACAATTTTATTTAAAAAAAATATGAAATTCTTTTCTCTCAAAATTACTGAAAGAATTAATTATTAATCAGAATTGGGACCATATATATATATATATATATATATATAATATATGGTCCCAATTCTGATTAATAATTAATTTTGAATTTATATTTTTTTTAAATAAAATTGTATTTCAGTATTAGAAATTAAAAACAATATTAATATATTTGTACAATATTATTAATATGTAGCTTATGTATACCTTTATGTATACCTTATTAGTGCTGTCAAAAAAATTAACTCACATCCAAAATAAAAAACCTTTGTTGGTTACAAATATATGTGTGTGTACTGTGTATATTTATTATGAATATATAAATACACACACATACAGCATATATTTTGAATATATTTACATGTAATATATTTTATCTTAAAATAAATTATATCAAATATAAATATATTTAATACATTAAAAGTAACATTTTTCTTAAAATATATAGAAGCATGTGTTTTGTATTTACACATTACATAATAAATACACAGTACACACAACTAGATTATGTAAACATTTTTTTTAAATTTTGGATTAATCGTTAATTGCAATTAATCTCTTGAACGCATTTTTGCATATATATTAGGGCTGCACGATTAATCGCATGCATTTGTCATGCGTGTCTCATCAGTAAAGCCGGTTCCGTGCTTAGCGGTAAATGTCTGTCACCTGTTTTCAAACTGGGAGCGGCAGTTAATACACAGAGCCATAGTTCACTGACAAGCTACGCAATATTCTGGTTCATAATATTGAGATTAATCGCATTCGATTATGAACACGATATTGCGTAGCTTGTCAGTGAACTACGGCTCTGTGTATATGAACTAACCCCGGTGCATTTGAAAACAGGTGAGGATATTTACCGCTAATCACGGGAACCGGCTTTACTGATGAGACAGCGCATGACAAATCTGCATGCGAGTAATCGTGCAGCCCTAATTATATATATATATATACGATGTTATATACATATATATATATATATATATATATATAATATTAATAATATATAATATATCTATACTATATTCATCTATATATATATATATATTTTTTTTTTTTTTTTTTTTGTTGTTTTTTACAGTACTCATCTTTATTTAAAATAAGAGTCTGTTAAATATATTTTAAAATCTATTTCATTTCTGTGATGGCAAATTTCAACAGCTTTTATTAGATGCATACACATACTTTTTAGTCTTACCTTTTGCGTTTTAAATTTAGCATACGGTTGTTCTGAACCAATGTGAAGATGAACTGCACCAGCTGCAGGGAAAAATACAAAACGTGGCAATTAACATTCAAACCCGTGCATTAGATCCTGCTCTTTTTATGCTGAAATACAATTGAAATGTCTGCAAAACTGCTATGTGTAAGTAGAACGTACCTCCTTTATGACCTGCGGCGCTGCTGTGCATGTTTTCTGTCTGAGGTCTGAAATCTCTGTCCAAAGAGCTTCATTCTCTCTGAAGAAAAGACAACAGAAAAGAGAATGAGAGTTAGACATTTTTCTGCTGTTGCTAAGATATTCGGAGTGGTGGTTTAACCAGGTTTGATACTTGCTGAACAGGGAAGTATTAGGTACAACTAGCGATTAGACTGTCTGTTTCCTTAACTTCGGGTAAATGCACACAGACGAGATTAATGATACAGGGATAATGCAAGGCACAAGTATAAATTAAGCTTCTAACAGAATATTTCACTTACCTTTTCAATGTAGCAAGTCTAGCATCCATGTCTTCTTGCTGCTCATGTACGTTCTGAACGCTTGTCAGAATTTTAGAAAGATCATCTTGCCTTATTTTGCTCTCTTCAGGGCGAGCATTTGACACCTATATCAAGAATAATGACAATCTAATGACAATATTTTACAATTTTAAAATATATGTTCTCTAAATATTTTCATTTGCATTTTATTTTCAGGTCTCTATTTTCTAATTTCGTCATTTTTTAACAGAGATTTACCTTTCTTTTGATGTTCTCTAGCAGGTCATCTTGCCCATGTTTGAAATATGGATGCTGGAATTCAACTGGTCCATCTCGCTCTTGCTTCACTACGCCCGTGTCAATGTGCATCACCTTGCGAAAAACCATCTGTTTGGAAAGGAAAGGAACAAAGAGACAAAGAAACGAACATTGATCTCTAATTACAGCTGAACAATGAGGAAGGAGGAGAATTTCGGTGAAGCTGTAGCAGTAGGAAACCACTTACACATGTTGAGATGTCGGACCAAAACTGGCCATGTTGTTGTGCTTGAAAAACTTTGGGAGAATCTCTTTTGCAAAACCTTTGTTCATTCAAGTACAAGGAAACTGTTCCCTTCCTATTAAAACAAATTAAGAGCCTTGTTAACAAAATAAAATGGACCTGACTTTTTGTATGTTGTTTCCTTATTCTGTAGAACACATTCTGTGGGTGTGTTTTTTTTTTTTTTTTTTAGCTTTACAGACATGGTCAATATAAATACTTGATTGAATAGAAGAGAGTTTTACATTCAAAACAATAATAATAAAAAAAAAAAATCAAAATGCTATTTTTGTATTTCACAGAGAAATGACAATAAAAATAACAATAAAAAGAATACTATGAAGGTATGGAACAACATTAAGGTGAGAAAATAATAAAAATGTGAGTTTACTATTTCCTGATTACAATATTATAATACAAGATCTATTTATAGATACACATTACATACACAAACACACGTACATGTGCAAATCCTCCAAAGAACTAAATAATAATAAAACTGTTAAATAAGAAAATAAAAATGGGAAAATCTTAATACTTATATCATAGCACGACATCTATAATCTGACACACATCCATCATAACAAACATCTAATCTCATAGGACCCGGATCACAAATATCTGTGTCATTGTAAATTAAGCTAGAATGCTAACATGAAAATGCTTTTCATTTAACGTTACCTGGCTCCAGCAAATAAATTCATTTGTATCCGAATCCTCGACGAGGGTCCAAAGCTTGGTGAGAAATGCGGGTACGTTGGAGTTGTGTTTCATTTTTCTGGAGCGAAAATGCAAAGAATAAATAATATGAATCCGATTATTTTCTTGGGTTAGACAAAACACGAGAACCAGTGGAAAAAAGCGACGCAACTACACAACTTCCTGTAGGATTTGAGAGCTCTGATTGGTCCGTGGCGGCCTTACGTAAGAGTGCTCACGTGTATTGTCAGGCGTATGTTGGTGGTAGCCAATGAAAACTCTTCGTTGAAGAGCGAGGGACTTGATTGGTCACTCTTTCACCCCCCAAGAGAAATAAAACGACACCAGCGCTCAAAAATGAATTGCGCGTTCTCCACTGTTAGTTTTTTTTGGATGAATGTCTGTTGCACAAATCGCAACATCAAATCTCACTAAATATAGCGTTTTAAAACAAAAATTATAATTGATTAAAAAGTGTAAATTAGAATATTTTTCCGTGAATTATGTCCTCTAAAGAGAATATTATTGCATCATATTTATGCTATAGCACGTAAATAAACTTAATAAATCTACACTAGCAACAGTAGATCCACTGGTGTTGGTGTTGATTGTTTGAGGTCTGCGTGGAGCGGGAATGGAAAACACGGAGTGGAGTTTTATCCGAGTCAGGCTGTGAGCGCTTGAGGGAACTCTGTGTCGCTCCGTTCCACTCATTCGTGATGCTCCGTGGCGGTCTTTGTGTTTCCTTGTCACCATCAAAGCTTGATGGCTTAGCTTGTTTTGAAACTATTAAATTCGTTAATGGAGAAGAAACATATCAGCTAACTGGCCAAATCAAGTCTAAAATGTAAGTTATTTTTTATTATGTACTTGTGTTTGGAACTGTTGTGTAAAAATATACAGTTTACTGAACACGTTTGCTTCGGCCTGCAGACCTTTGCCAACTGAATCACACCTGTGAAGATATTCATAGCAGCAGCACTCTAGCTGTGTGATATTGCTCAGTGTTACCTTTTACATTGTTGTGTACAGCTGTTGTAAAAAAGAAAAAAAAAGAAAAAGAAAAAAAAAAATCAATAAATAGACTATTTGTGACATCTTAATGGCAGGTGCCATATATTGTGACAACATGGCCCATAAAATATTTACATATTAAATGTTATTATTATTATTATTATTATTATTTATTATTTCTGTAGCCTTTTTGACAATATCTCAAATGATCATTCATCAATTTAACTTTACAAGCTTTACAAATCAAAATTTAAATGATAAATAAATAGATTGTTTGTGACAACATTCTTCACAAAACAGTTTTATATTTATATTCTGTAAACTGTATATTCTGTAAAAAATTTTGATACAAATATTCAATATATTTTATTTTTATTTTTTGTAAAAAATTGGTAGTGTATAAATTTATTTTACATGGAGCAGGTTGCCTCACACTGGCAAGTTCAAACTACTTGCTTTATCTTTGTTAACCCTCCTGGTATTGGACACTTTTGCTTGTGAAATAAATGAATTATATATTGTATTGCAACAATGTTCTATAAATCTGAATCCTTTTGCAAAATGCTGAATCAATGCAGACGAATGTCATGGCCTAATGGTTAGACAGTCTGACTCGTAACCCAAAGGTTGTGGGTTCGAGTCTCGTACCAGCAGGGATTGTAGGTGGGGGTGTGAATGTACAGCGCTCTCTCCCACATTAAATACCCACGACCGAGAAGGGGTGCCCCTGAGCAAAGCACTGAACCCCCAACTGCTCCCCGGGCGCTGCAGCAAAAAAAAAAAAAACAACAAAAAAAAAAAACAATTAAAAAAAAAACGCTCCTGGTGTGTGTGTTCACTGCTGTGTGTGTGTGTGTGTGTGCGCGCACTTTGGATGGGTTAAATGCAGAGCGCCCATTCCGAGTATGGGTCACTATACTTGCCACATGTCACTTCACTTTAAAGTGTCTTGAGCAAATGAGCATATTAGAATGATTTTTGAATGGACATCAGGTGACACTAAAAACTGGAGTCATGGTTACTGAAGTTAATTAAAAATTAAGTTACTGAAATTAAATGTCTTTTGGAGTAAAAGTGTGATACAGCAGATCCAATTTGCACGTCATTACAGTTGGAGTTCATACAGTTTGCACAAGTGAGTATTATTAATCTTAAGTATTTTAATATTTCACTTTACAGTTATTGCATCTTTGTCATTGGGTTACATATTGCAGATATAATGCTGCTACATTAATATAGTCAAAACATTTGGCAGCGACATGTGTAATTGTGGCGTGAAGGAAAACATTTTTTGAATAACTAATAGGGAATTGAGGATTGAATGAAATGTATGATGCATGCATGTAGTCTTTTTGGCCCACATTTATTTCTTGTTAGAACTAGCACTGTCATATTCTAACACTAGAGGTCAGCATTGCACAGCAAATAATAGTAGTGAACTCGATCTGATCTGAACAGTTCATATATAGATGATAGCTTGATCATTACACTTGTCGATGACATTCAGATTGTTCTTGAACAGTACATTAAATAAAATGCATGCTAAAATGTGGTTTGCATAGAGCAGAATGCAAGGCATTGTCGTAAGCAAGGGGTTATAAGGGCAGCGTTTTTAACAAACCTAATCACCTGCGAGGGAAAACATGGCGAGATTAAACTTTTGTCCTCCTCAATGCCCTTGAATCTGTTGTGAAGAGGATTTTACCCATGCAGCTGCAAAAAAGAGCCTTTTTATGCTGCTCAGCTCTCTCTCCCACACGTACACACATGTGATAGTAATTTCAGGTTTAGCTGATGTTATAAATAACTGATTATTGTGCTTTTTAAATGCTTAGCACTTGATTTAATTTGTTAAGCCAGCTGCAAAACAAATTGCCTTCTGAGAGAAATAAAAGGCTGTATTTAATTAACCAGACCTGATGTTGGACAGAGTAACTGTAAGAGGACTAACAACACTGAGACGAACATTAAGGTGAGCGTAACAGAGAATGAACTTGACAGGCCTGACTAATGAGAGCAGACAGTAATATTCACATCAAACGATTACATCAAAGGGTCTTTCCTAATAGCCGTAATTAGAACATTCTTTGATTCTTGGTAAAGAGAGATTATGGAGATGGCAAAAATCAGTGTGAATTATAGTTAGACAAGTGATAGGAAAGTCACTACTGCCTAGTATATAGAATATTTGCAATGAACACTCTTTCTTTCTTTCTTTCAATTTTTTTTATATAATGCCAATCAGATTATATCATAAGGGCCTTATGTGAAGTGTTATCGAAAAAAAAGGAAGATATATGGATAAATGGGTTTTGGATTTGATCTGATAATAAGTATGTATTTTATAAGTATTTTAGATAATAAATGTTTTAGTAGATTCGAAACCACTAGATCGGTGCAATTTACTTTATAGGAGTCATATGATGCGATTTCAAATGTTCCTTTCTCTTTGGAGTGTTACAAGCTCTTGGTGAATAAAGAAGATCTGTGAAGTTGCAAAGACTAAAGTCTCAAATCCAAAGAGATATTCTTTATAAAATTTGAGACTTGTCCATGCCCCCCTGAAACGGCTCATCCTAACACAGCCCCACATCTCTACATCACTATGTGGGAAGATTTGCATAACGCCGCCCAAATGTTCATGCAGAGAAAGAAGGCGTAACTTTTATTCTGGTTGTAGTATTGTTGTTGCTGCCACCGCCATGACATATAGATGTTGTGTGTTTCACTGTGAAAGCGAAACTACTTTGTTTGGCCTTCCAAAAGAGGACGATATACGCTTCGTCATGCCTGGGGCTGATCTGTGCCGGTCGCTGAGGAAATACATCCACTTTGCACTGTGGATTGTCGAATCGGCTTTCATGGGGATGAAGTGGCGTCCAGCCCGGGGTCGTCACATGTGGTTGCTGCAAGCACAAGGTATCCTCCGTCGTAGAATCCGCCTGCAGCACTGTTCTCAAGCAGCCCGCCTCTGCTCACTCAAGGCCGCGGTGTGTGATGTTCTTCCGTTGAGAAAGCAAAACTACTTTGTTTTTGCCTTCCAAAAGAAGACACGACTAGAAATCATGTTTATATCATGTTTATAATTGGGTTTTATGTTTTTGTCTCGTCGCTCCGACCGGACAAGGCTTCACAATATGTTAAGAAGCATAACATTTCGGTCTCACGCTTGAGGCATTCGGCCAATCACAAGGATAGCTGGCCAATCAAAGCACACCTCGCTTTTCAGAGAGATGAGCCTCGTGAAAACCGTTTCAGAAGGTGGGGCATAGAGGAGAAACAGTAATGTACAGTATGTGGAAAATAATGTGTTTTTTATCCTTAAACCGCATAAACACATTTCATTACACCATATACACAAAATAATGTTCTTTTTAGCAACATGATATGACCCCTTTAAAGTTTAAGCTATAAGAGAGTAACCAAAAAGAAAAAAAAAATGGTTATTTATAAAACAATTATTATTATTATTATTATTATTTATTATTATTATTATTTTGTGCACAATCCTGCTATTGGTTGAGCCACTGTTGTTGTATCAGTCTGGTCGGGATACTCAAACATAACAATGTTTTTATAGCACCAGAAGGGTTTATTAATAATCATACATCAATGGTAATCTTCGATAGGTGATAATGTTACAGCATTCAAAGTGATGCCTTTTAAAAACATTGGAAATGGCACATTATGTTAGATATTTTGTCGTGTGCAAAAACATAGCATGCACAATTGCAAAATTATGCAGAACTGCACGAACGTAAGGTTCATGGCACGCTCATAATGTAAACAAACAAACAATCAAAAACAAAAAAAAACAGATGTAGGAGTCACCCGAGGTTGACTGACACACTTTTTCATTGAACCCATTTGCTTGGACAGGCTTGATGTCTTCAGGTAGGTACTGGTTGGGAAACAGTGCACTCACTCTCCCTTGCCCTCTCTTTTTGTCTTTCATTTTCTTTTGTGTTTTTTTTTTTCCAGCAGAGTTGGACCAAAAAAGCCTGGAAGGAATTGATATTTTCCATTGGATGTAGAACTTGGACCTCTGTTTTATAGTTGTTGTTCCCTCTCATTATTTGATTAATCCTGAAGTCTAAGAGAACCAAAATGAAACAGAGAAAAATATATTAGTGCTGAGCTCAGCAGATTTATTTTTACCTAATGAATAGATAAGTTTGGATTATGCCACACAGAACTGCCAAGGAGACCAATTTTTATTGCTGTTCGAAACATCTTTGATTAAGTGAAGCTGAATGGTTATGCCTCTCTGTATTAATTGGTGCAGTATTTCCATATTCCACCACACAAATTGAAATCAAATGATCTCATCATGCAACTAGTTGCTGTTTTAGAGCCAATGTTTTAAACTGCAACAATAAAACACACCTTACCAGTTGGATGTCAGGGAGAAAAACTTTTTCTTCACTTTGAGGAAGTGCTTTTTAAAGAGAATATAAAATCCATTTCTTTTCTTTCAGCTCGGTGAGACTTGGAAATGCTTATAGACGATATGCTAGCCAGAGGCAGTGAAAGGTACGTTTTCAAATTTAGCCTCAACATCAAGGAGTCTTAGGTTTGAGAGGAGACGTCGCCACATATGACCTCACGAAGCTCAGAATCAAAGGTTAAATTAGGTGAAGAAATAGTTTTTCTCCATTTTACAAATAAGAGAGGTTTTAATGACACAAGCATTTTCATTATCATACACTCTGCTATGTGTAATTGTTGATTGATTCGATAAATAATTCAATAATTCAAAAGGGCTACATGCATTCATTTTTTAGTGTTATAAAATGGAATATGGAAATATATTGACAATGAGTGGTGCTTTTTGTAAAGTATTTGTTGCGTTATTCTGATAAGCCATTTATTTTGAATCATTTGACAGTATTATTCAAAATACATTGAACACCAAAAGGTGTGATATTTCACGATAAATATGATGTTAGTCTTTTTCCAGTGCATTCAGCTCTCCCGCCACCTCATTAAAGCATTAGTCACTATCGAAGAGGGGAAGACGACGTTCACATCTGGTCTTTGTTTCTTCAGTTTTGTAGGCTCATTACATAACTTGAAGCCTTTCAGGCCTTTGTTTGAAATCCCTAAACTTTTACAATTTGTACGCCTGACAATCCTGGTTTCCATTTAAATAGCTTCACTTCTCTCGAAATTTCTTTCCTGATTCACCTCCATGATAATGAAGCAATTTAGTCAGCATGTATTCTGTTTTCACTCCATCGGGGGTTATCATAGCATGCCAAGTGTCATAAAAGTAAAGAGATAAATAATGCAGCCAAGCTCTCAGAACCACCTGGCATGTTCATTTATATGTTTCAGTATTAACATTTTTTTTGTGCTTTATTGCTCAGAAAATGCTTAGCGCTGTGTCATTAGGCCATGGGGATGTGATTGCCTGTATTCTGCAGTTTCACATGACCCAGGTGGAATTCCATTGTGAGCAGAAATTAGGATATCGTCACGGGTATTACAATTTAAGGGCTAGTTGTTCAGATAAGCAAAATCTTTGTTCCAAAACCTTGTGAGTTGTATGCAAGACAAGCTTTTTAAAGCTTTTAATTTTAATGCACTCCTGATCAGTTCACGTTAATTTTGTTGCCTTCTAAAATGCATTGGCTGCATCTGAAATCACATACTTCCCTATGAGATGAAGGTGAAGTGGTGAAAAACAGTGAACAGAGTAGTATGTCTGAGGATTCATTAAACAGGAGGCAAAAAAGTCCCTGGATAAACTACTATTTCTGGCATAATTCTGAAGTGTGCTTCTGGTGGACACTTTACTGTTCCATTAGGGCACAGGAGAGGATTTGTGAATGTCAGTGTAGTGATGAAACTGATGCTGGTAGGTCGCATGAAAATGACAAATGTATTACTTACTCATTCATACTACCTATTGTACCTATGATTTTTGGACACCGCCTTTGTTTCAGACACATTCTGAAGCAGAATTACGCGGATTCTGTACAGAGAAGGCAATCCCTTAATGCACTGTGACATGCTACCTATGTTCCACAGTTTTTAGAATGCTGCCTTAGAAGGCAGCAAGTCAGCTCACTAGGCCTAGATGTTGGACAGATGGAGTGCTAACTACTCTTAAGAAAGCACATTATGAAGCTTTACCTTGCCAGGTGTTTCTCATTTTGGTTATAGTGAAGTAACGTGAATCCCTTTTCATTGAAAAACCTAGTACAAAGAGTGGATTCAGAGGGAGGTATTTGATGATGCCAGGTTTAAGACTCCCGTTGTGTCTCATATGCATATTCAGCACTTCCCCATAAACACAGAGGCTGTAAATGCAGAGGAACAGCTAACTGTGTACAAGTTGTAACCACTAAAATATCCCTGGCAGACCGCAAACCAGGAGGTTCGACGAGCTGTGTGTGCTGAGAATGACTTTACATGGGAATTACAATTTAAAACGATCTGCCTGAGGGTGTGAGATTTCTGAGGCTTCAAACCTCTCATGCCTTTCAGAAAATCCATTTAATAATGCGCACTGCATGTAATAGGATAGTAGTTTACTGATTCCCTGAACGGCAAAAGAAAGAAAGAAAGAAAAATATAATTCTCAGCATTTTTGTCTTGGTTTCCAGTACAAATATCTATACTTTCTGAAATCAAGTACATATTTGAGAAGCAAAATGACTTAAGATATTGTTAATATCTGAAATCAGAAGAAATTTCAGATCGAATAAATTATTAAAATTAAGTTGTTATGATGTTTTTGGTTAAAACATAGTATTATATTAGCAATATAGTAAGTAAACATAAGATCACAAGACAATTTGATCTAAGTTTTTATTTATTTTTTATTTTTTTTTATGTGCCATTACAACTAATCAGATCTTTGGTAGCAAACTGTTGAAATTAGACATGTAAATTTTTGTTTTAGTCACAATACATAGCATTTTTTAATAGGAATCCCTGGAGAAAGATGTTTTTTTTTTTTGAGTGTGTAATTACAGCACCTGCCACAAGGGGCAAAATAGGCTGAACCCCGACTGCTTGGTTGCATCTCACTGTAACAAAAAAGTAAGGACAGACAGTATTTCTTGTGTATGAAAGGAGTGCAATAATGATTAGACAGCAACGTGTAGAAAACTGTGAAGACAATTGTGGATTGCTCTTGCAAGTTAATGCAGAACTCCTTGCTTTATCACATCCTTGTTGCCTTAGTCTTAATTGCTTTAGAACCAAAACTGGATTGCTTTGCTGTTGTAAATAACAATTACATTGTATGACATTTAGCTAAAATGAACTAACAACTGTTCCACTGAGAAAGGAATTCAACAATCTGGGGCCTAAAATGGAATTGGAAACTAAATAGCTGCCTGTTTGATCTTCACATTGCATTTTTGGATACTAGATACAGTTTCAGCTGGCAAGGGCTGGTTAGTGTGCAAATGTGTACAGTCACCTTGCTAACATGTTAACCATCTTTTGGAGTTTACATTATCATATCCAGCATGAAGAACTACACACGTTTTTCAAGCTTTTGAAGGTTTTATGCTTTTCGTTCAGGAATGAGTTGTTAAGCTCCAGCCACTTGCTCTGGGCAAGTCTGGTCCTCCACCCACTGTCTGGATTTTCTTTCTAAGCAAAGCTGTTTTTAATACAGGGTATTTGACATCCAACTCTATCCCCTGTGCATGGTCCACGACTTGTTTTGGCATATGACATGGAGTGTGACCATTTTAGAGACATCGACTTGGGTGTCCTCTAGGTTTAGAAGAAATACAGCCACTGCTGAACATGAAGATATAAGTCTTGTCATATGTTATGTGTTGATTTTTAGATTTGTTAACTCTTTCAGACCCAGTATCTATTTTAGTGAACAATTTTTTGGTGTTCTTTGTTTTTGTCATTTGAGGTCATCCATATCATGGTCCTTTGGTTTTATGATGCTAAATTAGTCCATATGTGACCCTGGCCCACAAAACCAGTCATAAGTAGCAGGGGAACATTTGTAGCAATAGCCAACAATACATTGTATAGGTCAAAATGATAGATTTTTATTTTATGCCAAAAATCATTAGGATATTAAGTAAAGGGCATGTTCCATGAAGATATTTCGTAAATTTCCTACCATAAATATATCAAAATTATTTTTTTTTCTCAATATTTAGATTTTTTTTTTTTTTTGCACTCTCAGATTCGAGATTTTCAAATAGTTGTATCCCAGACAAATATTGTCCTATCCTAACAAACCATACATTAAAGGAAAGCTTATTTATTCATGAATAAATCTCAATTTCAAAAAACCTTTCCCTTTACCTTTATGACTGGTTTTGTGGTCAAGGGTCACATATATGTATATATATATATATATGTATATAATATATATATATATATATATATATATATATATATATATATATATATACTCAAACACACAGACACACTGTAAAAAAATCTTTACAAATAGGGCACAATGTACCATATTTGACAGAATTTTCTTTTTTTTATTTGAATTTTTTTTTTTTTTACAATTGTTTTAAGTGTATTTTGAATTTTACACTGCATTTTTTTTTTCTCTCCTCAGGTTTCTTAGTTTTCTTTACTGTAACTTGTGATCAATTTAATATGTCCTTGCTGCATTAATTAAGACATAAAAAATATGATTGACTCCAAATCTTTGATGCTGTTTTATTTGGCAGCAAAACTTATATTTAAATGATAAGTAATTTGTTCCAAATAAAGTTGGGATTCTGTAAAAGTTGTGAGTCTAAAAATTGTTGGTATAATTTGGAATGGAATAATTTACAAATCTCATAAACTTATATTTTGTTCACATATCAAATGTTGAAAGTGAGACAATTTGAAATGTCATGCCAAATATTGGCTCATTTTGGATTTCATGAGAGCTACACATTCCAAAAAGTTGGGACAGGTAACAATAAGAGGCCGGAAAAGTTAAATGTACATATAAGAAACAGCTGGAGGACCAATTTGCAACATGATTAGGTCAATTGGCAACATGATTGGGTATAAAAAGAGCCTCTCAGAGTGGCAGTGTCTCTCAGAAGTCAAGATGGGCAGAGGATCACCAATTCCCCCAATGCTGCGGCCTAAAATAGAGGAGCAATATCAGAAAGGAGTTTCTCAGAGAAAAATTGCAAAGAGTTTGAAGTTATCATCATCAACAGTGCATAATATCATCCAAAGATTCAGAGAATCTGGAACAATCTCTGTGCGTAAGGGTCAAGGCCGGAAAACGATACTGGATGCCCGTGATCTTCGGGCCCTTAGACGGCACTGCATCACATACAGGAATGCTACTGTAATGGAAATCACAACATGGGCTCAGGAATACTTCCAGAAAACATTGTCGTGAACACAATCCACCGTTGCTGGCTAAAACTCTATAGGTCAAAAAAGAAGCCATATCTAAACATGATCCAGAAGCGCAGGCGTTTTCTCAGGGCCAAGGCTCATTTAAAATGGACTGTGGCAAAGTGGAAAACTGTTCTGTGGTCAGACAAATCAAAATTTGAAGTTCTTTTTGGAAAACTGGGATGCCATGTCATCCGGATTAAAGAGGACAAGGACAACCCAAGTTGTTATCAGTGCTCAGTTCAGAAGCCTGCATCTCTGATGGTATGGGGTTGCATGAGTGCATGTGGCATGGGCAGCTTACACATCTGGAAAGCACATCAGTGCTGAAAGGTATATCCAAGTTCTAGAACAACATATGCTCCCATCCAGACCGTCGTCTCTTTCAGGGAAGACCTTGCATTTTCCAACATGACAATGCCAGACCACATACTGCATCAATTACAACATCATGGCTGCTGCGTAGAAGAAGGATCCGGGTACTGAAATGGCCAGCCTGCAGTCCAGATCTTTCACCCATAGAAAACATTTGGTGCATTGCATCATAAAGAGGAAGATGCGACAAAGAAGACCTAAGACAGTTGAGCAACTAGAAGCCTGTATTAGACAAGAATGGGACAACATTCCTATTCCTAAACTTGAGCAACTTGTCTCCTCAGTCCCCAGACGTTTGCAGACTGTTATAAAAAGAAGAGGGGATGCCACACAGTGGTAAACATGGCCTTGTGTCCCAACTTTTTTGAGATGTATTGATGCCATGAAATTTAAAATCAACTTATTTTTTACCTTAAAATGATACATTTTCTCAGTTTAAACATTTGATATGTCATCTATGTTGTATTCTGAATAAAATATTGAAATTTTAAACTTCCACATCATTGCATTCTGTTTTTATTCACAATTTGTTCAGTGTCCCAACTTTTTTGGAATCGGGTTTGTATATAAAAAAAGCATATTTCTGCACCTATCCAGAAGTAACTGTATTCTGACCATCACAAATGTTTTTATTATATTGAAGCAGATTTTTGATGGCTTACGATTGGCAGTAGTGAACGATTTGGTAATGTACATGTTTCATGGTACTGTCAGACAGTCAGCAATTTCTTCTTCTTTTTCATAATATCATTATCATTTTCAGCTGGTCTTCTCATGACACTATAGCTCAGGTAATTGCCAATAAATAAGTACAATAGATCAATTTTTTGATTGAATGTCATCAGAAGAGTTTCATTGTTGTGCAATGACACAAATTGGAAAAAAAGTCAAAAACAAATTAATTATTGTTAAAGATCATGTTGACAGTGTCAGTTTATAATTAATTTCTCACACTCATATTTGCTGTCGCAGCCTTGCAGGTGAGCCTGCAATAATTAGATATGAATATTTCAATAACGATGTTCTTTGTTCCTTCATTATCTGCTTTGTTGCTGTTTGCTATTATCTTAGAAAAAGTGTGACAGTCGGATACAGCTGAAGTTGTTCTTCATGGCTTCTTTGTTTGATTACAGATAGAAAGACAGAGGCCTTTTCATTACATAGCCTTGAGCTCATCACTTTTTCTTCTGCAATAAATTACTGCTGAAACTTGTTGACCCTTTAATTTCCCTCTAATTTAAATTTTTGACTTCCCCTCTTTGTTTGAAATAGTGGAAATAAAATAGGTTAGAGGCCTACGAACACCTTTTAAATTCAGTACTTCCTCTTCTTGCCAAAATTAAACATTCATCTTAAAGGAATAAACAAGAAAGGAAAGTTTAGCAGAACGTTGATGTTGCACTTCTCATGTAAGATTATTAGTAAGCAACAACTTTTATTTTCAATTATTATATGCAGTGCTGTATTAATATATCATTGATATACTTTTATAGTTCATAGTATTTTGAAGATTTCATTTTTGTATTTAGTTTAATTTTAAAGTTTTAGTTAATTGCTGTTCTGTATTTTTTTTTTTTTTTACAGTGATTATGTTTGTTATACAGTAATTCATTTAGTTTGAACTAATTTATTACTTAAACTAAATGAAAATGAGAAATGTTGCCTTGCAACCTGCTGAAATAAAATATGTATTTTTAATATTCAGTTTCATTAAATGTTTATTTTATTTTATAAGTAATGATTTATGGTTTTAGTAGTTTAAGTAAACAATTATAACCCTGATTATATGCCTTCAGAAGACTTAAATATAGTGCATGAGTTATGTGGATTACTTTCATGCTGCTTTTTGCAGTTTGAAAGCTGATAATGACACGGAAAAGAGCGATGTCAACATTATGCTAAACATCTCCTTTTGTATTTTAAGTCATAAGTTGTCTATAAGGTGCTTAATTCTTGAAAAAGAAATCAATGAATGGGAGTGAAATACTGATTTTAGCTGAAATCATTTTATTGTCCAGGAAGAAAGAGGCTGCAGGGTGATACAATAGACATACAACCAGCACAGCTATGTTGGAAACAATAACAATTACACTGTTTATCATCATTATACAAAAATATCTGACCACAGAATGATGCAATTGACCAATCAGAATCAAGTGTTCCAGAGAGCTGTGTAATTAAAGTAATTCAGTAAAGCCAATAATTATCATGACTTCCCAATTGCACAGGAGCAACTGGCAATGCAAATAAGC
The DNA here is from genome assembly GCF_018340385.1 of Cyprinus carpio. NCBI lineage: Eukaryota > Metazoa > Chordata > Actinopteri > Cypriniformes > Cyprinidae > Cyprinus > Cyprinus carpio. The sequence continues at coordinate 28,323,592 of NC_056616.1, read as the reverse complement.
TCATACTGTTTATAGTAACACATCAGCATGTCCTTCTGATATCTTGTATAAACTCACAGGTGGTCTTATCCAGCTACTCCCTGTGTTGTCAGCTTTTCCTGAGTGTTTCTCTGGCAAGTGTGACCTTGATCTCTGGTGCACTGAGGTTTAAGAAGCAAATACGCTGTGTGCTCTAATCTCTCAATGTTCTTTCCCATGTTCTCCCCTTGTGAAGATACTTAAACGTTCAACACACTTAACTTGCTGAAGTGGAGGTTATGAGTCAATAGCTATGATTCACCCTGACTTGATGACTTGTTTTTGCCCTTTTGGAGAAATGTAAAAAATGCTTGACAATTATCTGGTATTTGTCAGAAGAGCCGGCTGATGTCAAACAATGCTCTTTTAAACGAAAAGAAAATTGGTCCCAAATTCAAAGATATGTGCTTTGGAGCCAAGCGCTTATTCAAATCACAGGGTGTCAAGAATTTCAAAGCATGTGGTATTGAGTAGTGAGTTGTATGCTGAAACTGAAACGTCTTTCATTCTTCATGATCTTTATTAGATGACTGTTGACAAATTAGAAATGGTGTTATATGTTTGACTGGTTATCCCATAAAATGCTTGAATCAATGACCTACTTATGATGAAGAATTAGTTTCACACAGCCAGATGTCTGCATGGTCCTTTGCAGCTTTTTCTGTCCAAGAACTGCCCACTTAAACAGGAAATATTTGCCTGATTGACATATAATGTGGCCAACCACAGTTTTAGCATGCCATTTGGAAAAATACAGTATGAAATAGTTTCAGGAATACTTGATTCTGAATGGGCAGTCTCTGCATCCAGTGATCAGATATTGTAGTATTTTACTAGCTTTAAAGAATTAGTTCAACCAAAAAATGTGAATTTTATGTGAATGTGTACTCGCGCTCAGCCATCCAAAATGTAGATGAGTTTGTTTCTTCATCGGACCAGATTTGGAGAAACTTAGCTTTACATCAGCTGCTCAGGAGTGATTGGGTGCCGTCAGAATGAGAGTACAACTGATAAAACCATCATAATAATCCACATGACTCCAGTCCATTAATAACTGTCTTGTGAAGTAAACATCATTAATAACATCATTAAATTAGTCAAAACTTCAGACCAAAAATATGACTCGTCTGAATCAGGAGAGAAATATGCACAAGCACCGGTTACAAGTGAAAACAGCCTTAAAGAGTTGTAAATAAATATGTAGTTGGATTTTAATGAGAGAGAACAACTTTACCACTGGTGGAAGCGTTATTATGGATTGTAGACTCCCATTCTGACGGCATTCATTGACTGCAGTGGTGTGCAAATGGTGTAATGCTAAACTTCTTAAAATCTGTTTTGATGAAGAAACAAACATCTACATTTTGATGGCCAGATAATATTCAGTTATGCATTAGGTAGTCTGTCAAGAGGTCTGAAGGTAATGAAATGGACTGAGAGATTTAATTTTCTGGATTAAATTAGTGGATGTCAGAAACAGCAAGTAAGCTCTATACATGTCACATGCATGATATGTTTTTTTTTTTAATTCACACTCAAGTCTTTCATCCACCATAAGTGGGGAAATTATATAATTCATGATGAACTCAATGGCTTCCATCAGTCCTGCTGCATTTTTACTTTGTTGGTCGTATCAAAAGCACAGTGTTTGCCAGATGGCAAAAATAAACCGTGTCTGTTCTCCAAGTGTGATTTCACATAAATGGCTTTGATTCCATGGCATCTGAAACCAAGCTTGTGTTAATTACAACCTTCTTCTGTGAACTTGTTGACACTTTGAAATGTCATTGATGCACATCAAATAATTGTGATTTGTTGTTTAAACATCCTTAAAAGGGGTCAAAGGGAATCAAAATCCTTTGTACATATTATAAGTGAGAGCAGTTGGTGTATACATATGATCTAGTCTATTATGAGCTTGTTATTAAGTTGTCCCTATGTGGCTTCACAACAATGGGACTCTTTTTTTCCGTTACTGCATTGGTTATGAATAAAACTTATCCATCTCCCCTCATTAATAAAAAGATCACATTCAAAAAAATAGGGACTTTCTCATCTCAGTTGGCTAGAATCTTAGTTGGTTAGTTGTTGCTTGCCCATGAAAAGCTTACTTTTGGGTTGCTAGGGTGTTCTGGGTGGTTGTAGCACATTGGAGTGGGGTTGCTAGGGTGCTTTAAGATGTTTTAGTATGTTGCTATGGGGTTGCTAGGATGTTTTGGTTGTTTCCTTACTGTTACGGGTTTTAAAATCTTTTAAAACAGGAATACTATTACATTATTATTACAGTTTCAAATTGCTGTTTTGTAAATGTATTTAATTTATTCATATTCATCAATTTTCAGCATCGATACTCCAGTCTTCAGTGTCACATGATGCTTCAGAAATCATTCTAAAATGCTGATTTGCTGCTGAATAAACATTTTGTATTATTAAATATCAATGTTGAAAAGAAACATTGTCATGTTGATTAATATTTTGGTGGAAAACGTGACATTTTCTCAGGATGATGAATTGAAAGTTTATTTTTTATTTGAAATTTGAAAAGTTTTATTTGTAACATTTTGTATCATGTCTTTGCTGTCACTTTTGATCAATTTAATGCATCCTTGCTTAAAAAAAGTACGAATTTCTCAAAATTACTCTTACAAAACCTTTGTTTTGACCAGTAAATATATTAATAGTAATAAAATAATAAGTGTGACAAATAATAATAGTAATAAAATAGTAATAAAAATAGGTGATTTGAATAGAATAGAAAGTATTGAAGTGGCTCTGGATGGTTTTTGTTACACTGGTTTATAGTGTCCAAGACTCCTGGTTCAGAAGTCCACACAACATGTACTGTACCTCTTAAAGAAAACTGACACTGATCCTTATGGCTTTTGTGTATAACAACCATACAATCCCAGAGGAATTTTAATGGTTCATCCGCTGTGTTCCCATCACCACATTTGAGACACTTCCAGTGCAACGTGGTTATTCCTCCAAATGGGATTCTCAAAGAGGGAAAAAAAAAATGTGTAAAAAAGGGAAGTGCTTGGATCTGAAAACTACAAGTAATTGCATGTTCCTGGCAAAAAGTAGCACTATGTGCCTGTTTAGTTTTGTGTGTGGTTTACTTGTTTTATACCAACAAGCAGATATGTGCAAAACCCTTTAACTTGTGTGCACTTATCGAATTGTAAACACTGGCAAGCAAGCCTGTATATTCATGTGGCAAGACTGTGGGGAGAGCAAACATGAGACTACAAGTTACTAAGCTTAAGATTTCTGTATCTGGATGTGATAATGTTTTGACATATAGACACTTAAACCAAACTGTAAACAGTCTTTATGTGAGGCCAGATAGGTGTTAGGATGCTCTATGTATGTATGTATGTGTCTGTCTGTCTGTCTTTTCTGTCTTGTCTTGTTTTTTCTTTTCTTGTCTTGTCTTGTCTTGTCTTGTCTTGTCTGTCTGTCTGTCTGTCTGTCTATCTATCTCATTTTATAGGGTAATGTTTGTCCTCATTTAATTTTCCATAATTGATACCAAACTCCGGATGAACTCATTTTTGAGATGCAACATAATGTCTTTTTCATGTTGTGTTACAGTTCCAATGATCAGTTTAGCTTCACTTCACTAAGCTGAATGTGAAGATGGTGCTGATTTTTTGGGCTCCGTCTTAATCACTGGTTCCTCTCCACCAAATCTCTCTGATATGAGCCTTGAATTTCAAAGGGATTTCTTTATTAGTAGTCGAGCAGCAGCATAATCACCAGCTCCCAGGGAAAACCACTGAGTTAAATAATCAACTGTAAACAGCCAGGGAATGTTAATTATGCACTGGCTGCATCCTTAGAGGACAAAACCTATTTAACTTGCAATTTCGAACAGTGGAGAAACCCCACACATGGTTGTGGGACCACACTAAATTCCACGTTTTCATTGCATCCCAATGACAGGTCTACACTTTAAAGTGATATTTTGGACAAGGGCATAAGACTCTGATCCACCTCACTGTTGTGCCTGTTGACAAAGGTGTAATTTTAGTCTGCATTCAGAGAGAGAATTGTCTCCTTATGCAGTTTAGATCTCTTGAGATTATAATCAAGGAAGTTTTGCTTAAATACAGTTGCAGCTTTGACCATATTTGTCTCTGAAGGTCCACATTTCTACCACTCTCGCACATCGATTGTATTAACCAAACTGCTGACAAAAGCAAAATAGCTTGTGCGCAGAACCGAGACAAAACAGCTCTGCAAATTAATGAAAAATAAAACAGCACTGTTAGAAGATTGTCACTCAGAGACAAAGACATCTGGCTCCTCCATAGTGTTTGGAGGTCTTGAACAATTTTAACAGTAAAACATCACCCTGTGATAGCCAGAGGGATAAATAGGACCTAAAATGGCATTTAGGACTCTTTCAAGGGTTGAAGGCAAAGGTTGTGTTAATATGCATATGCTAAACATCACTATGCTAAATATCATCTATTCTCAAATTTAAATAAGCTGTTACTGGAAAGTCATTTGATTTCCAAAACTTGTCGTGTATTGCTAACTTTTTGATCTCATATGAGAACAGTTAAGTTAGAACTGGCACAAAGTAAAATGTGAGATCTCGCAAACATCACGATAGACAGTGTCACGTGTTTTCCATTTGTCACATGCTATTTGTGATGTCCAAGTCAAGAATGTCCTGAAGCAACTCCCTGTTTCCTTGTTGTAAAGGTCTGTCAAGATGTGGACAAAAATGTGGAGCTTCCAGCAGAGGTCCTTCTTTTATCAGTTTTATTGTGACAGGTTGCCATGTGTTGGGACAAACTGCTTCAGTGCTTTATTGTGGACTTGGGCACAACGCTTTATACCACATGAGAAGGCACAAACAGATGTTCTATCCATCTGCCCTTCATAAGATCTTTGTGTGTTGAATGAATGTGTGTATTTTTCCGCAGCAGATGAGAGCCGACACTAATAGAAGACACTATCAGATTTTGGCCATAAAGGACCAATGGTGCATGCATGGAGACAAGGACTGTGAGGTTCAGAGACTTAATGGCTACTTATTATGCATGCATTCATTAAAGAATGTTTCAGCAGCATCCACCAAATATTTAGCAAATTTTTAATCCTGTCCTAATATTTTGACAATCCTAATGCAGACTAATGCAAAAGTGTTCACTGTGATGGAGTATGTTACAACTTAAAATGCTAGAGAAATAATGCAGTGGCCAAATATAGCAATGCAGTCTCCATTTAATACTATATTTTATGCAACATTTCAGAAAAAGCCTATAAAAAAGGCCAATTTGAATTATTTAAAAATCATGAACACAAAATAGGTGCATTTGCTCTAAAAACAGCCATAGTGAAAAGGTAAGTAAGGTAACATATGATTTACCATTGTAATTATTATAAACTGTTCTCATAAATATATAGCCAATATAGCCAGTCTGTTTTATTGTATTTGTAATTAAAAAGGCATTTTTCATTTGTTTTCATAAACGATTTCCTGAACACAGTAAACGGAAAACAGTATTATTGTCTTTAACCGTGACAGGAAAACTCATAAATGGATGATCCATTCTGATGTTCTTCTGTTAAGTTGCCATGTTCTACAAAATTCTTTGAGCCCATAGATTCCTGTGGGTACCTGCTTTTTAATTTCCTGTTGAGGACCATGCAGGGATTCCTCACAAATTTAATAACAGCAAAATAACCCTGCGTGACAAACATAAAACCTGCCTCATTCAGAAAGAAAGGATGCTCAAACCAGAGGGTAGATTTGCATTCCTCAACAACAGAAAGAGCATTTTTTGTTGTACATTTATTTGATGACTATATGAAGCAGATAGATATTGACTTCCACTCCCGAGGTTGCACAGATGGCCAGCAAATGATGTTTTTCTCTCAAATGTATATTATGTAATAAATAATTTGTAGATCTGTTGTATAAAAATAGTATCACACACACAAAGATGTGCATTTGAGTAAAATTTGTGTTCCAGACAACGTATTTATTAATGTCTAGGTGTGCTGTTTATCTGTCCTATGTGATATTACCAAGGTAACCGATTTTTTCAGGGTCTTTACTTTTTCCAGAGCCCCTGGCAGAATTTCAGCTTCATTAGAGTGCATTTTTGTCTAAGGTTATATAACACAGCATCAGTAAATAATGTTTGGATATTTCTAGCGCCTTGTGTTCCACATGTTTAATTCATGAAAAAGTTTCTTACTGGTAGATTTTTTTGCAGAGGACAAAGCTGTTGCTAAGCTCAGGCCTTCACCCACACAGAAATGCGCTAACTTTTCTCCGGCCCTCCACTGGAGACTCTCTCAACATGCAAGAGCGTACCTCTGGTCTGCCTTGCTTTATAACACTGTTTTGGCCTGTTGCTAGAAACCCATCATTATGTGTGGTGAGGACTATAGCCTCTGTGGACCATGCATAAAGAAGCAGAAAAGGGGAGCTGGATCCAAACTCTGCGTGGAACGGTCATGTGATCATGTTTTGACCCTTCTCTTTAATCAAGGTGGTCTGAGTTGGCAAAGATGGATCAAAGTGTCACTAAGACAAAAGGAGCATTTACAGGAACCTTCTTCAGTCTCAGGCAAGCACATGTTTTGTACAGTGACAGATGGCGTTTAATGTTGGTGTTTAAAACATGCTCAAGCAATGAGCTTTTGATGCTAGCATAGTTGCTAGCTTACACCACACCACAACTTTCTGATTTGGGGAAGTGTTAATCGAGATTCATTACAGAAGTGGCATTGATCACTTTAGGTTGTATTTGTAAATTCTGACAGCATAGTTTAGTTTGCATGCATTTTGTTGATAAAGAAAAGAAATATTAGCTATTTAGCCAGTTAATGAGCTTACAGGCTTGCGTGATATAACTACACTTGCCGTAATTCACTGTGGTGGCATGAGAATGATAAAGTACACAGGCTAGCAATTAAATACACACCCACTGTCCATCTTTTACTGTTGATTTTATTGCAGTAGCACCAAAAAGCTTCTGTTTTCTGTGCCTGGTTAAATTAACCAAAATCACATTGTTTTCATGCAACTTCTGAACTTTAAAATAGGGACTTTCCAGAAGGACTTGAAGGGAGTATTACTTGTTACTTTTTTTGTAAATTTTACCCAGACTTCCTATCCCCCATCCCCCCCCATCGTTTCTAATAATTTTTGTCACAAATCGGCAAATCATTTCACCTTGTTTTATCACATGTATTAATATTTGTCTCATGTGAATCAATCCATACTATAATGCAAGGAAATACAGAAGTTTGGGGTCACTAAGATTTTATTTTAAATAAATTAATAGTTTGATTACACTGGAATTTATTCAAATGCATTTAACAAGACAAAAAATATTTCTATTTCAAATGAAGGCAAAACTTTGGAACTTTCTATTCATCAAAAAATCCAGAAACAATCAGTATTCATAAAAATACTAGGCGACACAACTGTTCTCAACATCGATAATAATAATAAATGTTTCTTGAGCACCAAATCAACATTTGAAGGATTATGTGACACTGAAAAGTCAGCTTTTCCATCACAGGAAGAAATTACATTTTAAAATATATAAAACCAGAAAACAATTGTAGTAATAAATTGCTGTTTTACTGTATTTTCAATCAAATCAATACAGCCTTTGGGACAAAAAATAAAAATATCCCTCCCTCAAACTTTTGAACAGTAGTGTATCTGTGACTTATTTTATAGCAAGGGCTAACTGGACCATGTTAACTAGTCCAGCCTTTACCTCTTGCTTACTACCAGGTGTAAACCATGATCTTGTCTGATCATTTGTGAATTTATCACCTGAGATTGATGTTAATTTCACGTATAAATAGAGCCAGAAGCAACTGGCTGTTTTTCAGACAAAATCCACTTAAAATCCCCCCAAATAATCATCACCTGGCCTTCATCTGCTGTACCTCATGTGGATCATGAGTCATGTGGAAATTGCTTACCTGATGAATTGAGATTACTGAGAATTGGGGCAAAACCACAGGAATAGTGTTAAACGTCTCCCAGGGCATTAAATCCAGCCATTAGTTTGAAGTTATATGGGTGATGCATGTCTAATGAAGGACTTCATTGTGCTTTGAAGCATATACAAATGTCTAAATGAACTAAATGATGATGATGTCAGACACGTGTGTATTTATTCTGTAATCAAGTGTAAACCTCTGCAGCACACAGGACACAAATCAAGCAATGATGTTACTTGGAGGAGACAGCTGGTTACTTCATAAAAATAATCTTGATTAGGATAGAAAGCACATGATAAACATGAGTCTAAACCAACAGAATATCAAACTTTTATTTAAAGTAAACGTTGCTAAACTGATTACTGCTCCTCTATTAATCAGTAATCGTACTAAATCATGCAGACATTAAGTCATTGTTGGGCTGTTTTACATCAGTTTATATACAGAGACCTCTTTGGTGACCTTTTTTTCCGCTTTTGTTCAGATCCGATAAGACCAGACACCTGGACTACATTGTGTTTGTTATGTTTTGTCATGTGAAAAGGTCTTTAACAAAGGAACGTAGTGAACTTTCAGGAGTAAAGGGTACAGGAACAGCTTCACACCCTTGGTCTGACAACAGAAGAGGTCTTTAAGGAGCTTTTTGAACTTATTTGTTCATGTCTTGTGCATTTGTGAAGCAAGATATCCAGTTACTTTGGTGAAAATCTGACAACAACAATCCCTGTGAAGTCAGTCCAAGGGTCTCAGAATTTCTCAATAGTTGGCAATAATACCTTAGCTTACTTTGGCAGTGGCTGGTGGAATGTATTGCCATAGGGATAAAGATGATTACCTGATATGAATAGGTATATGTGTTATTCCGTTTTGGGTTTTGGTGTGGTTAAGGGTGTTGTCTCTTATGCTTTCCAAGCCTGCATTTATTTGATACCAAATACAGTAATATTGTTAAATTATTATTACAATTTAAAATGACTGTTTTCTATAAACCCGATTCCAAAAAGTTGGGACACTGTACAAATTGTGAGTAAAAAAGGAATGGAATAATTTACATTACATAAACTTATATTTTTATTCACAATAGAATATAGATAACATATCAAATGTTGAAAGTGAGACATTTTGAAATGTCATGCCAAATATTGGCTCATTTTGGATTTCATGAGAGCTAGGAAGAAGCGGGAGCACATTACTCCAGTGCTCTCATCGCTTCACTGGCTTCCAGTAAAGTATCGGATTGATTTTAAGGTTATTTTTATTTGTTTTTAAATGTCTCAATGGGCTAGCCCCAGAGTATCTTACAGACCTTGTCAGGTTGCATAGGCCCTCCAGAGACCTCTGTTCAGCCAGCCTGATGGTCCTGGAGGTTCCTAGATCGAAATTGAGATCCCAGTGGTGATCGAGCCTTCTCAGTGGCAGCTCCCACTCTCTGGAACTCACTGCCCGTAGCTGTGCAGACTGCTAGTAGCCTGTCCACTTTTAAATCATTGCTGAAGACTCATTTGTTTGAAGTAGCTTTTGGCACAGGGGAGCCGCCTTGATGAATGTATTGTATTCTATGTGTATATGTTTTTTTTCCTTAGTATTTTGTTATTTTATTGTTCTTTTTTGTGTATTTTACTGTGAAGTACTTTGGTAGGCCCTGGCCTTGGAAATGTTGCTATATAAATAAATGTGACATTGACATTGACATTGAATGTGCTATATAAATAAATGTGACATTGACATTGACATAGAGGCCGGAAAAGTTAAATGTACATATAAGAAACAGCTGGAGGACCAATTTGCAACATGATTAGGTCAATTGGCAACATGATTGGGTATAAAAAGAGCCTCTCAGAGTGGCAGTGTCTCACAGAAGTCAAGATGGGCAGAGGATCACCAATTCCCCCAATGCTGCGGCGAAAAATAGTGGAGCAATATCAGAAAGGAGTTTCTCAGAGAAAAATAGCAAAGAGTTTGAAGTTATCATCCTCTACAGTGCATAATATCATCCAAAGATTCAGAGAATCTGGAACAATCTCTGTGCGTAAGGGTCAAGGCTGGAAAACCATACTGGATGCCCGTGATCTTCGGGCCCTTAGACGGCACTGCATTACATACAGGAATGCTACTGTAATGGAAATCACAACATGGGCTCAGGAATACTTCCAGAAAACATTGTTGGTGAACACAATCCACCGTTGCCGGCTAAAACTCTATAGGTCAAAAAGAAGCCATATCTAAACCATGATCCAGAAGCACAGGCATTTTCTCTGGGCCAAGGCTCATTTAAAATGGACTGTGGCAAAGTGGAAAAACTGTTCTGTGGTCAGACGAATCAAAAATTTGAAAGTTCTTTTTGGAAAACTGGGACACCATGTCATCCGGACTAAAGAGGACAAGGACAAGCTGTTATCAGCGCTCAGATCAGAAGCCTGCATCTCTGATGGTATGGGGTTGCGTGAGTGCGTGTGGAATGGGCAGCTTACACATCTGGAAATGCACCATCAATGCTGAAAGGTATATCCAAGTTCTAGAACAACATATGCTCCCATCCAGACGTCGTCTCTTTCAGGGAAGACCTTGCATTTTCCAACATGACAATGCCAGACCACATACTGCAATAAATTACAACATCATGGCTGCGTAGAAGAAGGATCCGGGTACTGAAATGGCCAGCGTGCAGTCCAGATCTTTCACCCATAGAAAACATTTGGTGCATCATAAAGAGGAAGATGCGACAAAGAAGACCTAAGACAGTTGAGCAACTAGAAGCCTGTATTAGACAAGAATGGGACAACATTCCTATTCCTAAAATTTGAGCAACTTGTCTCCTCAGTCACCGGACGTTTGCAGACTGTTATAAAAAGAAGAGGGGATGCCACACAGTGGTAAACATGGCCTTGTCCCAACTTTTTGAGATGTGATGTGTTTGATGCCATGAAATTTAAAATCAACTTATTTTTCCCTTAAAATGATACATTTTTCTCAGTTTTAAACATTTGATATGTCATCTATGTATGTTGTATTCTGAATAAATATTGAAATCTGAAACTTCCACATCATTGCATTCTGTTTTTATTCACAATTTGTACAGTGTCCCAACTTTTTTGGAATGGGGTTTGTATTTTAATAAATGTAATTTATTCCTGTGATGCAAAGCTGAATTTTCAGCAGCCATTACTCCAGTCTGCTGTGTCACATGATCCTTCAGAAATAATTCCAGGGTTCCTATGCAGTATGGAAAAGTATAGAATTTTATTTTTCATTTCCATGTATGGAGAAGTATTAAAAAAAAAACAGAGCATGGAAAAAGTTTGTGCCTCTATTTTGTTTTCTAAGATATTAAATTGAGAATTTCTAAAAAAATAAATTGATAATATAAGCAGAGTTTTTTTTCATGGAAATGTAAAAGCTTAATAAACATATTCCCATATTTTCAGCTGAAATGAAAAATGAATATTATTATTCAGATGTCTCCATTGCCCTGGGCTTGGCCAGATTTTAAGTCTCACTCCATTCCTGATGGATCACTTTGCAGTAAGTACTTTTTTTTATAATGAAAGCAACAAAGTTGTATGTCTTTTAATTTATGAAAACAAACATTCAAATTTAACTGATCTTTATTCAGCCTTTGTATAGCCTTTGTATGTAGCCTTTGTTTTGTAGTAGTGTCAAAAGTCCCTTTGCTACCAAGTCATTAGTGAAATTTTTTAAATATAACAATACCAGATTACCAGGTCAGTCCGGTACCCAGTGGCTGCTTTCAAACATTCCTATATTTGTGTGAGCTCTCTGTGAAGGGCTTCCATAGAAATCAGACCTGAGATATATTGTAGCATTACAATTCCCTGTCAAGTATAGATTAGGGGTGACCCCAAATAGTCGTCGATTCGATGCTTCGTTTCGAAGAGCCTGATTCCACTACCAATCTCACAGTCGTATTTTGCCCCGCCCCCAAACATATGATTCGACTATCAGTCAAATATCGGCAAGATTCGAAAATTCCGATTCGACTATGAAAATCCTTAGTCTGGGACACCCCTAGTATAGATTGTAAAAGTTTTATAGTGGTGTAGACAAGGTGTTTTTGGACAGCTGTCTTCTTAATCGTTATGCATCCAAAATTTTCCGCTTTCGTTTCACTCAATGAGCTAAACCTCAGTGATCAGATATTGCATCTTTGATTCATAATCTGGAAACATTACGTGTAAATGCATATAAACGATTCTTTCATCTGCCTTTGCAAATTGTTTTTGTAGCCTCTGAGATGATGGACAATGATGATGTGTAATAGCATTAGTCATGTGTGAGTTCAGTAAATTGCTTCCAGAGCAATATTCAGCTCAGACCCACATTGATCCTAGTAAAACTGGAACAGAAAACAATGGATGTGGTTATGACCTGGTAGAGTTTGTCTGAATGCTCAGGTGGTCCATCAGATTTTAGTGGTCTCGTGTTATTCCCTAATGGGAGTTTCTGATTAGGAAAAATTCACATAAATGTGGCAAGAAACGGCAGCAAAACGCCTCCTGCAGAGTGATGCCGTCAACTCTTGGGAAAAGCAAGGTTTATCTCTTTTTATTGAGGGTATCATTGGAATTGTATCAGGCCACACAAACAGAGCCCTTCATGTCTTTGGACAGGCCCTAGCAAACATAAGGCATTTATTAGTATGGATTCCAAATGATTAACAGGGCAGTACTGAAGAAGGAGGTCTGGGTTTAGTTGGGAGCTGGAGGAGGGAACGGGCATCAATCCGCTCCTTGAGAACAGACGTATCCCTTCTCTCCCCCCCGAAGGCTCTGTGGCAGGTGGTTCACATTTTATACAGCATATAATTGAATAATAATAATAATGAACAACAACACAAATTCAGTATATAAATGGAAAAAAGTTTCATCCAACACTTCCATCCTTGACTGAACCTCATGACACTTGTGTACGTCAGGTGAGAGCTGGAATGAAAGGGCTCATGGGTAATAAATCCCAACACTGTTTTTATAGCTGATATGGAATTCACATCCCTGTTTTAGGACAGCGCTTAAATATAATGTAAGTGTTGCACTGTTTTTTTCAGGGGTTTAATTGGTGTTTTGGAAGTCAGGGAACATGGTGGTGTTTCTGGTGGCCTTGACAAGATACAACATGTTTTGGTCTGTTATTAGTCCACCAGGGTCTGGCACTGACTAGAGTTTAGTATTATACTTTACCATTAAAGCAAATGCCCAAAAAATGCCAAAAACTGGACTGGAGCATAGAGGAAAGGGGATGGATTGACAAATGAAACTGCCTATGATTGCATATGTTTTTTAGACCCAGTTTTAGCAAACCCGGCAAAAGTAAAATCTGGGGAATTTGAATATAGATCTGATTGGTTGTGAAACATTGTGAGGTAATTCAAATGTCTCTTTAGTCTAGTTTTTTACATTTTATCACTTCTCTGTCTATTCATGGCAATATTGCTTCTTTTAAACTTTGCAGTAGTATCCATCAAGTTTCCATCATTTGCATTTCTTCTGGTAATGTTGTTGTTAGTACATGTCAAAACTCATTTAAAAAGAAAGTCTAAGAATAGCACAGTTTTACTAGTTCCCATCATGTGTACAAAATTCTTATATGAAATAATGTATTATTCAGAGTGCAAATGTGGGTATTTTTGGCCTTGCATGAAATAAGCAAGGGCTCAATAAAAGAACCTGGTGTTCTCTTGTAAAATTGTGAATAGCTCAATAATTAATCATTGAATCAATTTTATTATGCCCACTGCATTTTACAGCTCAGAGTTTGGATGTATTTGCAGTTACTGGAATCAAAGTTTTATTACAGAGCAAACATACTGTTCCGGTTGTTTAAAAAAAAAAAAATGCCTTGGTACCTTGTAGGCATTATACAACAACAGATTAACAGTAATAGTGAGACAATTAAAAGCCCATGTGCTCATTATTTCAAAAGAACAGCATTTATTTTGTAATATTATCTTTACTGTCACTTTTGATAAATCTGTTGCATCCTTGTTGTATAAAAATAATAAAATTCTATATATATATATATATATATATATAATATATATATATATATATATAATATATATTAATAGGTTTTAATCTTGTTTCCAGTAAAAATCTCAAAATATTTTATTATTATTATATATACTTTTTAATATATATATATATATATATATATATTATATATATATATATATATATATATATATAATTAAAAAACACACTTAGTGACACTAAACTTTTGACCAGTCTGTGTGCCCTTTGATGTCAAAGCAAAGCCTAATTGCTAGTGAAGTGTTTTGTGACCTTGTTTTTGTGGTGCCACCAACAAATCAGGGTTAGTGTCCTCATGTTATTGGTTATATTTTGTTTTTTTTACAGCTCCAGAATGATTAGTCTCACACATTCACAGCTCAGCTGATTGGTTCAAAAACCTGGAATGAAGTACTCATGGCAAACCAACTGCCTTAGGATGAATGGGAATTCTTAAAGATTGCATTCTGCAGGTATTCTACAACCATTTACAAGACACTAGTGCTCTACATTACATGTGTAGCAGCAGTTTGTGTTGAAAGCCCCCCCTTTTCTGCAGCATCACATATTTCTGAAGTTCCCTTTTTTCATTTTCAAAACAACAAAGCTCGGCACTCACTTTTCACTTTGATTTAAATAAGCGTTTAATTTGAGAGGCCCTCTGTGGTTTGGCCGCCTGCTCCTGTTTGTGCAGCATAGTGGAGATGCTTTACGATGATAAGGCATGAGAGAAGCTTTAGTGCACTGCATCACCAAATGACTGGTGTTCTAGAGTCAGCCAAGAAATACTATAAAATCGATGTGGTCACCGGTGAAGCTGTGCGGCAGAGAGCTGAGGGTTTGGCTCTTTGCAAAAAGGCAGGCATAAAAGAAAATACTGAGTGATTCAATGTGGCTCGTTCACAGAGTGAAAGCTGTGTGTCAACCGGTGACCTCTTAAAACTCTACTCCATGTGCCACTCACATCCGACCTCAACACAGTGAGAAAAACGCTGCAGCTGGGGGCTATTTAGCGGGTGGTCTCTCGCTCTCGGCCCATTCATAGGAGAGGAAAGCTCATGTAACAATTAGAACAACATGTCCCGTTACACTGCAATTTTTTTTATGCAGGGTTTTTAATCTTGTTTTCCAGTAAAAATATCAAAATATTTTATTAATATTATTATTTTTTGTACTTTTATTTTATTTTATTTTATTTATTAAATAAAAATTGTGTTTAATTTGCAAAAAAAAAAAACTAAACAAAAAAAAAAGCTTATGGGATAGGAAAAACATGTTGAAGTTTTTTATTGTTTATATATATATATATATATATATATATATATTATATATATATATATAAATATATATATATATATATATATATAATTTATTTGTTTATTTATTTTGCAAAGATAAAGAGTTCAGTTCTTGCCGTCTCTTGAGAACAGGGACCATGGTTTACAAGCTTTGGCAGTGTGTTTATGTGTTATGGATCATCCAGAAAAGGCCTAAAGGGAGCTCGAAAAAACTGTGATTGTGACTCTTAGTCATTTTATAAGGACTCGGTGGTGTTGCATGCGTGCCACTTGTGAACCTGACCCTGAACCAGAAATAGCTATGAGAGACATAATAAAAAATGCTCCATTTCAGCCATATGAAATTTTTATTCAAATAACAACAAAAACCTGATACACACGGAGAAAAAAAAAGCCCCGACTTTTTCCATGACAGAGGAACACATTTTCTGCCGCACATGCACATAGTTATGCTAATTTGAAAAAGAAAAAGCTGTGTTTGTTAGTTAATTTTAAGGTTTTGTTGCAGACCATGATGGGGGGGGGGCCTTGATGGACAGTCCTTGGAGCGTAATAGAATTGAATGATTTAGGGATGAATTCTTCTTACACCTGCGCTACAAGTTTTCAATAAAATCTGCTTTGGGAACTGGGATCACTAGGACCAATATTACTATTGTTTAGAAAAAGGATACACCTGAATGGCAAAAAACTAAAATAAGCAAATCATCATAGTGTTAAATAAAACACATTACCTCTTGTGACTAATCACATGGTGGATTTCCAGAGGTATGTGTCTGCGGGTTGAAAAATGTTAAGCAGTCTCACATGGTTCAGAAGATAAATGGAGGGCATGAAGGTCTCTGGAAAGTGTGAACTGGGATAAATTAGTATTGGTTCTTAACTGCCAGTTAGGTGGCATGGCAGCACTTTCACTCAATTTCTTTTCATCTAGACCTTTGGGGCTTAAAGCCTGTGTAGGTTTTTTCAGTGTTAACAGACTACCGTTCAAAACTCTGTCCTGCTTGTTTAAGCATCCCAACCAGCCTGACACAGCAACATTGAGTCAACCTCTGACGTAAATTGGAGCTAGTCTGACAGCTTTCCCAGTGTTTGCTAAGATTCTGAGTGATTGCCAGGTGATGTTGTAAAGTGTTCAAAGTAGTTACAAGGCCAACTGTTAGGCTGTGCTAATTGCCCCAAGTTCAAATTATTACTATTATAATAACAATAAAATCATGCATAATTACATGCATGTAACCCTAAGCCAAACCCTAATCTAACCCAACCATATAGTAAGTACATGTAGTTAATTAATATTACTCAGTACTTAAATGTATAATTATAATGTAAACAAGGACATCTTAAATAAAGTGTAACTAAACAATGTCACTGAGGTACACCCTTTCAAAGTTGCTAATATGTACCATTTAGGTACTAATATGTACCTTTTAAGGTACTGATATGTATCGTTTAGGTGTAAATAAGGTACTAATTGAAAAGGTACCATCTCAGTGACTTTTGTGCCTTTTTTTCTGAGAGTGTAGGCCAACAGGATGTTCTTGCCCCAAACTTATGCTATTGGTTGGATTGTTGGATGCTCACACAAACAGAGTAATGTTCAAAGTGTTTACACTCTGTGAGCAGTCATCATCAAGCTAAGCAGATGTCAGTAAAACGTGATATTCTTGTGGTATATGCACATTAATACAAGCCTCTGAAAGTAGCTCAGTTTCTCTATAAATATCTAAATGGCTAAAGTCTAATCTCACTGTAATCAGCACAAACTAGCGCTATAATAATATGTGAGCAGCATGTATGTACATGATTGTGTTTTTTTGAGAAAAAAAAATGTTACGCTGGTTAGTGAAAAACTAAAAATGTTAAATCACTTGAATAAGGCAATAAACACATAAACAGAAAATTGGTTCCCAGATATTTTTAGAACTGGAGCTTGTAGACTAGAATTTTTTTTTTCTAAATGATGTGAAAAATCATCTTGTTTACTCACTTACAGAAAACAATAATGATATTCGATTTAAATTTTCTAAGTACACTTTTTGTTGATAAAAGTCATATGCGAGTAGGCGTCAACTATCATGAATTCACACCTGAGAAGACAAAGGCCTGCATAATGAGCTGCATAATGAGCCATTCAGTCAGCTGTGTCCACTGAGAGGGATGAGTTACAGAAAGAATGTGAGGACAACATAAATCTATATAATTTTTATGTTTGTAGTTTATTTAGAATATATTTAATTATCCCACAACATTATTTAAATATTCACTTGTGAGTGCAGTTAAACAGTTTATTAGGAAAAAATCAAAGCTGACTTTCAAACTGAATTTTTTGCATCATTACTCATGTTTGTTTTTTTTGCAGAAATCCTTTTAACAATAACCTTTTTTTTTCACCTTTTTCCCAAACAAAAATTTATCATCATCATCATTATTATTATTGTTATTATTATCATTATTATTTATTAATGTTGAAAAGAGCTGAGAGAATTTTTTATTTTATTTTTTAGGTTTTTTAGGGGGGATAAATTTGAAAAGAACAGCAATGATTGTTACATTTGTTACAGTTACATTTATTGGTACATTTATATTATTTACATCAAGCTTTTGAATGGTATAGTAGTGTATATTGTTATTGAAACTTCATAATATTTCACTTGATTATACATTTAGTCAGAATTATAGTTTGGAAAAAGTCTTTGGAAAAAGTCTAACTAGTAAAATGTTTACACGTTATGTGAAAACTAGTACAAGTATATAAATAAATAAAAAAAGAGACTTACTCATGTTTATGATCTCTGCTGAATACAAAGTGCTTCATATTC
Source organism: Cyprinus carpio (assembly GCF_018340385.1). Taxonomy (NCBI): domain Eukaryota; kingdom Metazoa; phylum Chordata; class Actinopteri; order Cypriniformes; family Cyprinidae; genus Cyprinus; species Cyprinus carpio. Next base: position 28,305,443 of record NC_056616.1, on the reverse strand, counting down.
TTTTTCTGAGGGAAATCCCAAATCTCAATCCTCAACCACATCACATCTTTTTGGGTGAATTATGTCTTATTCCTCTCATCGCGAAGCAAACAGTAAAATAATAAAAACTTGAAGAACAGTCTCACTGCGTGGGGGGTCTTCTGTGTTGTGTGGGCGTATTCCAAAAGCCGCGCGCTTCAGTGAAACATTTGAAATCTCACAAAGCGCGCTCGGCGCGGGGCGTGGTCGCATTAGAAGATAATGAAGGAGAGACGTGAAAAACGGACATCGCGTTGTGTTTTCATATGGATTACTTTATCACAGAATATTTGTGCTCAGCAGTACTTGTTTAGTTTAAAAGTAGACATGTCAGGCTTGCTATCTATAGATATCTCTCTCTCATGTCTCTTCGTTGAGTATTCACTGAGTTACAGTTCATTTTAATGACGCATTTGTATCTGAAGATCAGCGCAGACCAAAGGCTGCAGACAGCACTCCTTGTTTGTTATCTTTATTTTATAAGTGCACAAAGTTTTGTTGTTATTATGTCTGTATACAAAAAAAAGTAGACCCTTTACAGGATCGATTGATGTATTGCACTTATCTGTACAATCAAAACTGAAAGTGTAATTTAAGTTCTTTTCGGGGTTATCATGAGAAAATACCCCCAAAACGCGTATACGCGTTTTAATCGACTCCAGAGGGTTAATGGCTTACTCGTAGTTGTCCTCTCCATATTAAGCTGAGATATAGGAGAATTATTTAACGTTGCAAAAAATACACACTTCATCATTAAGTGCTGCATGCACATTGACAGGCCTTCAGAAGTTATGCACCTGTTCCTAAACATTACAGTTGCGGCTTTTTGAATGTTATATAAGCTATTATATGATTCAGAATAGATCCAGCGTTGCAGTTCAAAGACAAAGTTTCAGGCAGGCAGGGTTGGTTTAACTTTGAGACTAACACAGCGGAGCGAGAAGGAGGGAGAGAGAGTTTTGTTTGCTGGGAGTTTGATGGCATTTCAGCCACAATTTTTTATATGCACCTCAGCAGCACCATAGAAAAGGAAGAAGAAAGTCATCATTGTCAGTCCAGGCATGTTTTGTTTCCTTCTCACATCTGTTTCAATAAATGTCCCTGTCCCATCCAGCCGAAAGAACCTTAGCAACAGCAGGAGAGTTGACTGCAGACGCAGGCTCTGCGCATACAAATGACCGTTGCGCTTCTTTTCGGACGAGTTCAGGGACAGTTTGTGAATTCCTCAGTGAACTGACATCAAGGCTAATATTTGTCCCCCACACAAGTATCTGAGGACAGTCTCTTGTTTTTTTCCAAGTTCTCTGTGGTTCTGGGCTCTGATGGTAATTTCTCCCAGACAGCTGAGCCTGTGGACCATCTGTCCTTTGTTCCACCTCTCCTTTAATCAGATAAATTTGCCTGTGTGGCATGTCCTTCCTTTTTAATATGCAGCCTGTGTGCACAAACACAGGCCTCAGTGTATCCCGCATCCCATTTTCACTTACCACGCTGCATTGCACGATGGTTTATTCTTAGTGGAGGGATGCAACCCAAGACGCCACTCATTAATTTTAGAGCACATCCCTTTTGCCCATTACATGAGGTTTAGTAAGTGGATAAGTAGATAATGAACCAGCCTTTAATGCCTTGTCTTTTCTTAGACCTCTCTGCCTTAAGGAAATGTGAATGTGCTTTTAGTAATTTTAGAAAAACACAGTTTGGCGGCCTGCTTTTCATTATATGGACTATAATTAGGATACACTTTCGACATGCTTTGTCAAATCCCACTGAGATCTTCACTAATGATTTGAGCAATGCTTATTAAGTTATAGGAAAAGTGTACTGTTGTATTGAATTGAATAGGAAGTAGATTCCTTTTTTGCAAAAACTCAGGAATGAGTAAAATAAAATGTACAGAACAACTTAAAAATTGTGATATTCACCAGCGCTCTTATTGCATGTATTCTCAGTGGTGCAAATTAAAACAAATTTCAAATGCATTGGCAGATCATATTCCAAACTTGAAATAAATTGGGTAAAACAAGTTTACATTTTGTGCTTTGTTTAAACTGTTTATCAGTTCTTGTAGATTAGTTTGTTAAAAGAATGAACCATTCACCCAAAAATATACTGACTTCACTTACTAATCTTCATATCGTTCCAAACCCACATTACTTTCTTTTTTCCATGAAACATAACCAGAGAAATTCTGAGGACTGTTTGCTATTTTTGGTGCAATTAAAATGAATGGGCACAGAGGCTTTGTTGGGCTCAAAAAGGATGCACAAGCATCAAAAAGTCAATATGACTTGTGCACTATATGAAATGAAGTGAAATGACATACAGCCAAGTATGGTGACCCATACTCAGAATTCGTGCTCTGCATTTAACCCATCCAAAGTGCACACACACAGCAGTGAACACACACACACCGTGAACACACACCAGAGCAGTGGGCTGCCATTTATGCTGCGGGCGCCCGGGGACCAGTTGGGGGTTCAGTGCCTTGCTCAAGGGCACCTCAGTCGTGGTATTGACGGCCTGAGACTTGAACCCACAACCTTAGGGTTAGGGTTAGGGTTAACCCCTTTTTTATATTTTAATGTTTTTTTTTTTAAAGTTCCAAATCTTTATATTAATATTTTCAAATATTTTTAAGACAAGCAATAGTTTTCTGTGAGAAACAGACCGAAACAGTTGTAGCGCACTAATTAGCAGTTGTGAACGAATCATTCTTTAATGAGACAGTTCACAAAAATATAAAGTTGTAGCACACTTTGTGCTCATGACAAAAGTAGCAATGCCTGATATGTGAACAAACCATTTGAGTCAGAACTTTTCAGTGAAACACTTGATTCAGTACACAAAAGAATGATTCATTTGCAAGTGATCTGGTTCTTGAGTTGGAATCATTGAGTCAGCTCTCTGGAGGGGAAGATTAATAACAAACAGCAACTTACATTTTGATTTGTTCCCCTCTCAAAGCTTTGGTATGACTTGAAAACACAAAGAATGTAGCATTTGGTCATATACTTTCAATATCCTTTATGAAACCTCAATCCCCATTCTTTATAACTGCATGGAGCTACAAGTATTCTTCAAAAGTTCTTTTGGGTTCCACGAAAGAATGAAAGTCATACGGGTTGGAACAACATGACAGTGAGTAAAGAATGCCTCTTTTTGTATTCTGTTTGATTCAGCCCTTGATGCACGAATGCAATAGAGTGTGGAGTGCATTCCTCCAGGGTTCACTTCTCCATGGCACATAACTGCACATCACACCAAGGGCCAAGCATCTCTCACCTTCGTGCTAAGCATAGCTAAGCTAAGTTTAGATGCAGTCTATGTAAATCAAGCCTGAATGAATATTCACTCACTTACAAAGTTTGGCTTTTAGTGAGATGAAAGTCCTGGTAAAAATTAAAGAAAGGGGGAGGGAATGCACTTTGCAACCCCTCTAGACATGCTAAATATTTTGGGACACTGCTCTCAGATATTTTTTTTCTCTCCAAACAAATTTTCAGAGTGTGTTTTCTCCCGCCTTTTAAGAGAAGTGATCTTGGAGGTGTTGAAATACCTCGCATTATCATGTGTTGTACAGATGTTGGGTGAAGCAGACAGAACACGGAGCCTAGCTGAGGAATTGAATCTGACATGCATTTATCCCATCTACCTTTTTTCCCCGTCGAGACAAGCGTTCAAATAATAATGCAAGAGTTTTAAGTGAGTTTAGAGTTGATGTCCATCTGTAATCACTTTCGACAACATAATATTGCTTTTGATGATGTTGGCTGAATTAGTTTGCATTAGCACCTTTTACAATTTCTCACACGCACCTTTGCTTTGTTCCATTTGGTCTCTGAGTGTTTTCAATGATGTGTGTAGGTTCCGAGCCATAAAACTCGAAATAATTCAAAACAAAGAGGATAAGATGCTTTCCAGGGGGACATACCACTGATATGGATTTGCACAGAGAGCACTGAAAATAGATCGCTTCGCTATGGTCGACTGGGCGCAGCCAGTACAAGATGCAGTTCACCCACGAAGCCAACAGGGACAAATTGACACCAGAGCCAAGGTGCAATGTTCTGAAAAGGCCAATCGTCTTGTTTATTTCCTAGCCCGTGTTTTGCACAGACAGATATGTAAATGTTTACACGTGTAGAAGACCGTAGGGGTGGGGGAGACGAGTGAGTTGAGCCCCTCAACTCTGACCCTGGGCGGGTCACCTCCCATTTGGATGGTACTGTATGAACTCTGGGCCCTTTCTGCCTGGTTTCAAGCACAGATGTTCCTGGGACATCGCCTGAGAGCGATAGATCAGGTCCATTTGTCATTTTCTTAATCATTATGTTACGCCCCTAGATTTTGTCCCTGAGGAAGCATCACCATGGAACACACACAAACAGAGGCTGCGGCCCAATCTCGAATGTGGTGACAAGCGAGCCGGCCTCTTTGTGGAGCTCCAGACTAGAGGTGTTGCATATTCCACATGCCCGAATGCTCTCTGGATTACCGATGGGGCAAATAATGAGTTTTTGGCCCCGCGATGACAGGCTATTTGAATAGCGATGTCATGCATCAGTCTTTTTCAAACAACTCTGTGCTCCCAGCGTTAATGTTTATGGATCGTTCGCTGGTGTTTCCTCCTCCCGGCAACAGAATTTTCAATGAAAACTCTGCTTCTGGCCCCGTGCTAGTGTGTATGATTAAACATCTGTCCCTTTGAAACTCAAGTCTGCGAGACGAATTATTCGATACTGGAGGTCGAGGAAGGAGGGGGGAGCGGAATCTAGCACGGCTGGATGTAAACACTCAGCTCAAATGCCCGGCTGTCCTTCTCAGGCGATAATTATTCTAGTGATAGATTGATCGAGTGATGTGTTGTTGTTAAGAGCACAGGTCGGAACTGCGTGACGTGAGTTGGAGTGGGAATGACAGATTGTTGGACCACTGCGCTGTCCTGTTCGCAACATGTGTTTTTTAATATCTGCATTCTCCAGATGACTAACCGCTTTTGGGGTGGTCAGGGTTCGCATCGCACGGCAGCACGATTCAGATCATGTGTGAGTGAAATCGGTTACGTCCAAACAGACGTGGGAGAGAGAAATATGATAGGCATTGATATGCTACAGATGCCCTGTATTTAAATTCAGTGAAAGTGCAAGCACGCTTCTGTACGTAAATTAGGTTTTGCTTTGTTCACAACAGCACATTTAACAATTGCACTACAGATGCACTTGTTTAAATTAGATTATGTAAATAGTGTAAATTTGAAAATTTTGCTATATAAATTAGATTTGGTTTGCTAATTGTGATACATTGTGATGCGCTACTTTAATTTGGTAAAAAAAAAAAAAGTGCAAAAATGCTTCCATTATAGGATATTTAAATCAGGATAATTATTTGTGTAAATTAAATTTTGCTTTGTTTGCAAAGAGTGAAATGTGGTTGAGAATATTTGTTAAAAAACTGCTTCTGTTATACAATATATAAATTTGGCAAATTTAAATCTGGTTTTGTTTTGTTTGCAAAAACACTATTTGGCCACCACAAATACACTACAGATGCAAAAGATGCGTGCAAACATGCTTCTGCTGTACAGTATGTAAATTAGGCTAAATTTGTGAATTTGATTTAGCTTTTTTTTTAGCAAAAGCACTATTTGGCCGCAACAATTAATATTTACAATAGGCTACAGATGCACTGTTTTCAAAATTGCATTTTGCTTTGCTGCAAAAGCAATATTTGGCAACCAAAATTCAATTCAATTACACTACAGATGCATTGTGTTTATATTTGGTGAACAAAGTACAAACACGCTTCCATTCTACAATATGTAAATCAGACTAATTTTTATAAATTAAATTTTGCAAAAGCACAATAACAATACCAATAAGCACTATAATAATACAATTAATCTTACTCCGTTACTGTCTGCGCAAAGTGGGTGAAAATTTGATTCTTGAACATGGTTCAGTATAATTTTCATTTGATCGTGGTTCATTGACTGATGATCAAATGATTACTAACTAACACTAAAAAACGTGAACACATCACTCCATCCTTGGTCCATTTACATTGGTTCCCAGTACAATATGGAATTGATTTTAAACTCCTTTTATTAGTGTATAAATCTCTTCACGGCCTTGCACCGACTTATTTATCAGATTTGTTAATAGGGTACAAGACAGGTAGAACCTTGAGATCATCAACTCAAAACCTGTTAAAAGTTCCGAGGACTAAGCTAAGCCAGAAAGGGGATTGTGCTTTTGGGGTAGTTGCTCCAAAACTTTGGAATAGCTTACCACCACATGTTAGGGACGCTGATTCTGTACATGTTTTTAAAGTACAACTTAAGACACACTTGTTTGAAATGGCTTATTCATCTTTTTGATGATAATGATTATTATTATTTACATATTTTAATTACTTTTTAATCACTGTATTTTTTTATTGAGATGGTGTAAAGCACATTGGTCAACATGTGTTGTTTGAATGGTGCTATATAAATAAAAGTGACATTGACATTGACATTGACAAATGTTGGAAAAGAGTAAAAAAAAATGCATGAAACAAAACAGCACTTTTAGTGGGAACAATTCATTCTTGCTGATTTCCGCTCCTGAATGTTTCAGTTGCATTTATTTCTTTAAATATTATTTTTATAATTATATTATTTTGCGTAGTGCCCCCTTAGTGTTATCAGGTTCAAACATGCTGCATTGATATCACATGCAAATGCAACTAGTTATGTGGGCAGCAAGTTCCCCCCACCAAACAATTTGGCTAATAGAGGTCTATTAGTGGTGGGTCCCTACAAAGTCATAGAGTGTGGAATAGGAAGTGTTAACATCTGGGCAGCTGGCGTTGGCGTGGCAGTGAACTGCGGCACTGAACTCTCTCTCTTCCTCTCATGCTGAGTGAAAACAAACACAGCTCTCATGTTTTTGCCTGCTGTATCGGGGTCGAAGAGGTTTGTCTGGCTGCTCAGTGAGCGACCTGCAACACACTTTCCTCTCTGATGTCCCACTCTGGTTATTGGGGGTCAGGAATGCACCATGTTTGTTTGATTTGCATCACGTTGTGTTCCCCCAACATGAAACGGAACTCATTAGGAGACTAATGTGCCGGAGAACTGTCATGCAATTCGACTTGACTGGAAATTCATCTAGGTTGAACTAGACATGGTCCAAGTAGATTCTCATAAAAAGATTGTGTTTATTATCATGATGATGATGATGAACAGATTTATCTGAGCTAAATCGACCAGGACTGCTATTTCTGTTGGTATAATGTAGAGTAAGTGTCCTTCTGTGTCACTTTATTGTGTAAAATACATTTGTTTTTACTAATATGCTCGATTTAGTTTGTTTGGTGTTCCCCAAAAAGATTTGGACACTTTAGGGCACTTAAGCATCACTTGAAAGTTTAAGAATGCCATTGCATAAAATATCAAACCAAATAGCAACTGCAAACAAATGATGCCAGGCCTTTTCTCAGAATTTCAGTTTTTTTGGCCCAAAGTGTGGCAAGAAATATCTCCCACACCATTACACAACCATCAGCTCCACCAGAATCTATACCCTGCCATCTAAATGCTGAAATCAAGATTAACCAGACCAAGCAAATGGTTGTGCATAAAAAAATCTGTGTAGATCAGCAATTTCTGAAATATTCAAACCAGCCTGTCTGGCACCACAACTATTGCCATGTTCAAAGTCACATAAAATTACCTTTCTATTCCGATGCTTGGTTTGAACTTGACCATGTCTACATCGATAATGAATTGAGTTGCTGTCATGTGATTGATTGATTATATATTTGTATTACCTTGCAGTTTTTATTTTATTTTATGTATTTTCTTTGTTTAAATCATGCTCATGTTTGCCCCCCTTTTTTGTGTGTGTGACTCTAGTAGCCAAGTACTTTTTGGAGCTGCTAAACATCTGACTTGACATCTGATATGCTGCAGTTGACCTCAACACAGGTAGGCTAAATTTCTGTGTTGTTTTATGAAAGTAGATTATGACTAGAGCTACCCTGGAATTGCTATTTGTCAAGTTCAGCTTCGGTTTAGTGAAAGTATTTGACATTATGAAGCAAATGGGAAAAGATTCCATTGCAAGCATTTAAATGATTCTAATAATTCAATTTAATGTGGTCAACCACAGTGTTTCTTTTAGAGAAATTTTGAGTATTTTTATATCCCTACATTCCTTAACATAAAATCATCTTGGTGTTGATTGCTTTTGACTTGGGTACTTTAAAAAGTGGCCTGTTGAAATCACTTAAAAAGTGCAGTTTTCTTTGCTGTTTTGGCATATTTCATATTGAAACAGGAATATGGGTTTTTCTATTAATTAAGGTTGTATTTTATGCATAGTTTTGTAGAAATGTCAAGGTTGTTCAAAAAAGCTTTTTTTTTTTTTTTTTTTTAATAAATTTATTTGTATAAAGTGTGTGATGTAACCGTATGTTTGAAATGCTTAGCAACCTACCCACAAAAGTTGTTATCATGGTACACAATCAGAGTAACTGCCAACAGACGTTAGATTTAGCCTAAGATGTAGCCTTACAAAAAAAGTATTTAGCTCAATTCCTGTAAATCCTTGCCAGTTTGATGATTAGCGTTGCAAGGGTGGGACAGCTTTTTGTCTGACCTTTTTAAGCAAATAACAAAAGCATGACACTGATTAGATGCCATTACCGTGATGATTTTGTCAGTGGTGAGCGTTTAATGTGTTTTTATCCCTGATGTTTGCTGTGCACAGAAACTCAATGCACTTATTTTATTAGTAAGATATGAAATTATTGCCGTTTCACAGCTGCTTATTTGATACAAGGGACATTTTTGAAATAGTAACTAGAATATATTTTCATATATGCATATAAAGAGCTGTCAGAAAATAGCTACCAAGGTTCATAAACATAAACAGATACTTTTATCTGGTTACAACACATTTGTGGTAATGTAACTGTGGAAGATTTATAGGTCACAATGGGTTTGTCTTGCCCTCATGGACACCCTGATCTGAAACGTGTGATTTAGAACAGAATGAAAGGAATTATGGGTGTTATTGGGCCTGCATGCATCTAAACAAGGTAGTCATCCTAACTAACATTCACTGGCCAAAATTTACAACATTAGTCAAGATTTGATTTCAGACATCACATGATCACTTGTAATAAGCATGAGATGCTGCTGCTGGTGCAAAAAAAAAAAAAAAAAAAGGTCAGACGAGACATTTTGAGGTTTATCTGATGCTTGTATTTGTACAGCTGTGTTGACATTGTAGAGATGCTTTATGGACTTGTGATTTTCATCACAAATGAGTGTCATTTTGCATGAATTGTGGTCACGGTCAGCCTCTTTCAGTGTAAGAGCACATATATGCAATGCCCTCCGATGATTGCCTCAGATTTTTGTTCTACTGTATCATTGCAGCTTGCAATTTTTGTCACAGGCGGTAGAGGGCAGTGTGACGTGAGACCTTCAGATTCTCTTGTTTTGAGTCCCTGAAAGTGTTGAAGTATCTGCACAGTTCATCTTTGGAGTAAAGAAGCATAAATTTAATAGGTTATTGCTTTTATTATTTTCTGAGAATATTAAGAGTCTATTTACAGCTATTTTTTAGGGACAGATTTGCAAGCAAGATTGTTCATTCATGTCTCATACTAGCAGATTTGTTTGCAGTCCCCCTAGGGTACTGAAGGAAATACTACGGAAATCAAGTGTCCCTCAGGGAATCTGTCTTTTTTTTCTTTTCTTTTTTTTTTGCCCTGCCCTTTTGAACACTGCTTGCCCATGTATACCATTGAAACTGGCCCTCCACACATTGGCCCATTCTGTGTTTTCTTACCAGAATCAGAAAAATAAACACTGCACTGGCTCCACTGTAATCAGCCGGTTATGTACACAAGTAATTTAGTTATTTCATGGAGTGTTTAAAGGGATTTTGCATTCTTGACAGCTGAGTAATACGAACAGAGTCCGAACACCTTATGTTTTGGAATATAACGATTCAAAATTTGATAAGTAAAATCTGGCCATTATATTTTCATCATAGTCATGATATTTGATTTGATTTGATTTTATCCTAGAATTATAGATTAAAATTTTATAATATTTTTACATTTAATGTCTTTTATTTTAGAATTATGAATCCTAATGATATCTATGATGAATTATAGATTCCATTTATTCATAGTTGTATTTTCTATTTTATTGTGGAATTCTAGAATTTAATTTAATTCTATATTATCATATTTTATATTCAATTAATTTTATTTTACAATTATGAGATCTCGTTATTTTTATTACAGAATTATACATTTAATTAGTTTATTGTTGTATTTCATATTATGAAATTATAGGGTTTTTGTTTTATTTAATTTTATGCTTTAATATATTTTATAAGTAAAGCCAGCCATTATATTTTCATCATGGTCATCATATTTGATTTGATTTGATTTCTATTATAGAATTATAGATTAATTTTTTTTTTATCATTTGTTGTATTTTGTGTTTTATTTCATTTTTATTGTAGTATCGTAGAATTGTATTTTATTGTATATTATCATATATCAAATTTATTTTTATTTTAGAATTATGAGATCTTAATGAGAACTATAATGAATTATAGATTCCATTAGTTGTATTTTCTATTTTATTATGAAATTGTAGAAGTTTTATATTATCATATTTTATATGTCATTTATTTTATTTTATAATTGAGATCTCATTATTTTATTACAGAATTATATGTTTCATTAGTTTATTGTTGTATTTTATATTATGAAATATAGAATTTTGTTTTCTTTAATTTTGTTTTAACTTTGTTCTTGTTGTTTTATTGTAGAATTATGTTTCATGTTTTATTTACTTTTATTGTATTTTAAATGATGGAATTTTATTTCATTTGATATTTGATCCTTTGGTTGTGTATTTTGTGTATTGTAGAATGACAGAATTTGATTTCATTTTATGTTTTATTAATTATATTTATTAATTATATTATTAAAAATGTATGCATTTTTTATGTTATTATTGTATTTTATATTTAAGACTGTTACAGAATATCTTATTACAAATGTTGAGTTCCAGCAATTGTGGTTTTAAACATGGGAAATGAATAGTTTCCTGTAATTCAGAGACCACGTTTCAATGACGGCGTGAGTGTGCATAACCTGAGTAAGAATATGTGGTCAACTCCCTGGTGACTTGAGCCTAGAGTGGTGGGAAGGGAGGGACGGCCGCGTGTCTTTACGAAAAGAAAGACACCCCCTCCCATCCTTAGTCACTCGCTTCTCTTCCTGTCTAAAGAAAGGGAGGATGAGAGAAACGAGGGTTAAAGCATGTATACTAAACTGTTGCTTTTTTTCTAGCTCACCCGAATAAAAGGTGTGATAACCGAGACGGGTCCAGTTCTGACTGAGGTTCATATGAAGGGACCCCATGGCTTCCAGATGTCACATGATGGCAAACAAAGAGTAAGTGAACAGCTTGAAAGACCCCTTCTCAGAATTGCTGATCATGTATTTTTAGGCTAACAGGAAAACATGCTAACAGGATATCCATTATAATCATCGTACATATGCGACTCAAAACGAAAGCTGTCAGAGTGAGACCATTGTCTCCGTAAGCACCAAAGGAAGGTTTTAAATGGGTGCCCACTCCAGAAGATTGTTTGTTGAAGCTTATCCTGTTCAAAACGCCCACTTATTCAACCTCATCCTGTTCATCATGGAGAAACAGGCCACGCTTGTTTTAATAGGTTTATGATTCACTAGTTGGAAGAACAAATTCCCTGCCAGTTGACCTTCAAAAAACTCCATCTACGTGGTGATTGAATACCAACATCACAATAACAGAATGAATCACTTCCCACTCAAGAGTTTTCTGTTGGCATTAGGCAAATGCAGACTCTCTGAAAGTTACTGAGACGTATGCTAAACGTTAACCCGCCCGGGGGGGATGCCTTGGTACGTAAGCCCTGATAGCGTCTGCAGGCAATTATGAGATGTTCTTTAGAGATTGTAGCGTAGCTGCTGCCTCGCAGCTCAAGGAACTGATGACAGATTTATTTGACTTCAGCTCGGCAACTCCGAGGCCCAGACAGCTGGAAATGCCTAACGTGGGAGAGAGTGGCAGTGTGCGCGGATTTCCTGCCATGCTCTTGCCTCCTGGAGAACGTTCTCCCCAGGAGGGGAATGAAAGGTGACTTGGGCTGAGTGCTTCCTCCGTGCGAGGCTGCAGCTGCTTGACTACAGGCCTTTTTCTTCGACAAGTGCTTTGTAAGCATGCCACTGCGGCCCGAGACAATGGAAGTCTGACTTGGGCCAGAGAGCGAATAACACTTGAGCATTCTCCAAACGTAAAATCCTAACATGTCCTCAACCTAAAGAGGTTGTACAGTGACACAATAGAACAAATGAGTGCCCAATACTAAGAAAAGTTGGTTAAACTCAGCTTTTTACTGAAGGATGGAATATTAAATGAAAGTTTTTGACATTGTATGTGGTCTTCGATTGCCATTGCGTCTTTTGTATTGCGGTTTGATGGTATTGAGTATGCCTCAATAAAAGGCTGAGGGCTCAAACTTCCCATGGGAAATGAGCTGGTGGAGGTTTTGAGCTACATTGATTCACAAATCACAAACAACCACAAATCACGGAATAAATCGGCATCATCTGGGACACATGCATGTCTTCTAACCAGACTTATTGGAAACCCTGACCTAAAATGATACCCTTCATTAAATGCAGGGTTGCAGTTTGCTTTGAAATGTTGTATGTCAGCTCTTTAGTTCTTTTTTTTTTTTTTTTGGGCAAGATGTTCTTTCGGTTCAGTCAGTTAAAAAAAAAAAAGTGTTACTGTTCAATGCATATGCAAGAACCAGTGCTTGAAAAAAATCTTTTCAAATCACATTATATATGTATAGTATGTATAGTACTTAGGCTATTATACTGTACAACACAGTTTAGGTAACTCAATACATTTTAAAGTCGAATGATTAAAGTGTACTAAGATGTCCTTACATTTACCAGACAATCTAATCAGGCAAAAGAATGCATTTTTTTTCAACATGTTTGCTTGTGTATGCCTCATTTAGTTCTGCAAAGGTCCAGATACAGGTTACGTTTCTGAACCCTATATGGACTTTTTGCATATGTAGATCCAGCAGGGGTGATATAATTGTAAAAACAACAGCCCATTTTTCGATGACTATGTCATCAACACTTCGAGAACACCAGCACCAGCAGAATTTTCTCCACCTGAGCTAAGAGTGCTGATTTGAACATTTTCAAACCCTACAACCTTTAACAGGAAATACATTTATTCCACAGCTATAAAACTGGTTCCCATGTGTCAAATGATAGAATTAATGGGTAAAGAAAAGCATTACAACTCCCCAGCACCATCATTGTGGATGCACTGAGGGATGTTGGAGGAATGCAATGGTTTTAAACACTGAACAGTTGAGCGACAACATGTGTTTGTGTGTGATGATATGAAATTTAAACTGCAGCCCCCAGATGAAAGAAAAAATGTTTATTGTAAACCTAAAAATGCTACCTTTATAAACAAGTGAAAATTGGATTAGTTTGTTCGTTGAAAGAGGCAAACAAACCAAACTAAACTTGGAGCAGCACAACGGAACATTTGAATAATCACATACAGTATGGCTCAGTGTTTACCTGTTTATGTTTTCAGATAATCTCAAAGTTGTTTAGATCAGTAGTTCTCAAACTGTTTGCACCATGTGTGATGCATTCAGATATTCCAAGTATTAGACACTACACTGCTGGCATAAGAACTCTTTTGGCTTTCATTATGGATCATTAGTTGCACAAATGTATATTAAACAAATCAGATATGTAAATAAAATGTACATTTTTAAATATGTTAAGTATTTTAAATTAAATCAAGTGGCATGCCATTAGTATAGTTGTATATCGATTATGACATGCATGCAGTTTAGAGGTAAGACTCTGTTATAACTCAAAGTGATTACAAAACAGGCCATAAAATGAAATGAAATGAGAGAATTTGCAGAAATGGGTGGATGCCATGTATGCATGACAAATTTCTAAAAAGGCCCCTTAAGGTATTTACAAAGATTATTTTATATAGCATCATTATTTCACAGGCACCAGGGAGGTTGTCGTAATTGCTTTTGTAATATGCACTGCATTGCTGGAATGAAGAGTAATGTTTGGGGGGGTTTTTCGGAAATTGAATTCTAGTGTCACTTTCCAGTTTGGATGGGCAAAAAGCTGCAATGTGCTGGCAGACCTCAGCGGCATTTAAATGAGCAACAAATAATCAGACTGTTAAAAGAAATGGGATTCTGCCAAATACGTTCTGCATTCATTCCCTCTATCTGTCACATACAATAGACTTTAATGGAATACTGTAAGGTTGGGGAATTCACCAAGGTTCTATATATTAAAATTCTTAATTGGATATAAAGTACAAGTTTACTGCATACAGTACCTAACAATGCTATTCTCAGGCTGTTAACGTATTACAGCATGTGCTGTGGGAGTTCTGGAGGGGGCTAAAATCTAGGAACCGGAGAATGGTGCTGTTTTCAATTAGCATGCCAGTCTAAATGGCATGTCCGGCTGACAGGGCTTTACAAGCGGCTAAACAGGGGCCTATGGGAGTTGTGCATGCCGGCCATTATCGGCACCCCTGCAACCTGTTCTGAAAAAGAGACAGTAGCTCTGCTCTGATTTGCAAGGGTCCCTTTAGTGTTCATTTCTACAGAGAGAGACAGTGTGTGAGTGTGTGTGTATTCATATATATTAGTGTTAACATAAAAATGGTTTAAATGTATTTACAATATTTATATATTTTTATTATAAATGTGTCTTTAATATATTAGAAAAATGTATTATACATTCTATTTATATTATTATTTATATATGTTTTATTTATATTTTATTAATATTTTTTGTGTCTCACAACCAACAATTTTTAAATTCATAAAGTGTGCATGCAAAGAGCCGAAGAGCATGCTTGAGATAAAAAAACAAAGGTAAAAAAAATTCTCAGTTTAGCTGTAATTTTGAATAAATTTTATGTATATAGGAAACATAAAAGCCATGTGGAACCTTTCAGTAGGCTGAAACAACCAGGATTTTTTTTCTGAGAGTTCAGAGTGTGCTTGTGGTAACTGACAGGTCAATGTCAGTCTAATATCTGTCTAGTCTTTTGTAGCTCTTTTACGAAGCCAGACATCTCGCTTCAGCAGAGATGAATTCCAGGAAAACAAATAAGGCAGGTCATACAGTTCAGTACCAATTAGACCACTTTATTATGCCCCTTTAAACCCAGATTATTTATTCTATAGATGAGTTCCACTGAACATGAGCAAATAAAACTGAATTGAAAACAGCCAGACAAGGTCAGTGTCCAGCTGTGATAAATTATTAAAATTTGAGCATGAAGATACAATGGCACTTTAACTGCGTAATTTACTCTGAAGTTGCCATGAAAAGCTTTTACAACATGAAGTATAGTTTTTTGTAATTTCATTCAGTTCTTTCTTATTGTCAAAGCCTGTTTATTTATTTGAATGTGGAAGAGATTGTTGCGTTGTATTGTAGATAGTATGTTTTATATTGATATTCATTCGGCTTTTCAGAAATATTCATTCAGTTGCAGTATGGCTAGGTGTTACTGCAAATTCAACTATAAAAACATGCTAAATTGCTCACATTTTTACATGCCCAAGCTCTTCTTGAAGGGAATTTACTTACCAGCACATTAGTCTGGTTAATAACTTTAACCATCATCCCCGGAGCCAAACACTCTGATGCCTTTTCATAAAGCGAAATACTTTGATTTGCCAGGCTTTAAAGGGGCTCTGAGGACAGAGGAGGCCCTCCATGGTTGTTTGTGAGAGGCAGAATGAGCTTTTTATTCCAGTTTTTTGGCAGCAGCACAGCCAGCAGTAGAGGCCCTCAAAAGAGTCTGTATAAAAGCCCGAGAGCTCAGTGAGCTCTTCACATTTTCCCAGGCGAAAAATCCTGTGCTACTTTTGTTCCGTTCATTTGCGCAACCCGGGTAGGACGAGCAAACTTCTCTCTGGATACAGTGTTCATCGCTGATGACAGAACCAGGGCTCTGAAACGGTTCAAGGAACGAATACAAAAACCGGAAACTAACGAAATTTTGACAGGAACAGTCCCAGAAACAGAAATGAAATAAAATTTTATAGTTCCGAACAGAATCGAAAATTTGAAATGGCCATTAACCGTTTAATAACGTTATTTTATTGTTCCATTTAATATTTGAAATTTGCTGTCAACCAATCATGAATTCCAGTAGTACGGCCTATGCAAATGTGACGCTAAAGCCTATGAGTGAAATGTCCGCTCAGCTGTGAACTTATCATAGGTAAGTTGCAATAGCAATGCACCGCCCTTAGAGTTTATCTGAGGATAGTGTAAGATGAATTCAACAGATCACACGCACCTGCAGCACTTCTGTGAATGGAGAAAACAGAAAAACTATAGGCTTACATAAAAAGGAATTTAGGCATATACACTAAATATATTTCCTTAAATCATATTGACAGATTAACGAAACGAAAGAAAATATGTGCTAAATTACGGTTCATTGTGACACGTTCCAAGGTTTTTGGAAAGGAAAACGAAACAGCGGAGAGTAGTTTTCTTTATTTTGCAAAAGCTTTGCAGTTTTAATTTTTTTGCAAAAGCTTGGCAGCTTTGAATAATGTCTTGCTTCTGTATAACCAACCAGCATTGGTATGACCATCACGCCGACATCTTACGCGCCACCACAACATAATTTTGCTATATTGAAGCCTGTACATTATCAAAATAAAATAAAATAAAATACAGTTAAAGAAGTTACACTGCTCCATTGTACAAAATTTGTTGCGTTCAACGTGACCGCACCTCACTGTGCTGATATAGCTGATGTGAAGGTTGATGTTTTATGTCGATGAAAGTACAAACATATAATATAATAAATAATATTTTAGCATCCAGATATGTCGGGAACATGGAAACATTTGGATTTGTGTCGAATGAGAGAAGTAGGCATCAGCTTCACATTAAATTAATTTGTTTTTGGATTGACGTTTTTATAGCCTGAACTTTAGAGGATTTGTTTCAGAGAGAAACTAATAACTGTTTTTATAATGTTTGTAAACATTTTGCTTTAGCCTACAGGCATTTTAGCCTTCATTATTTCATAAAGTAATAGGGCTAATAAAATGCGACGTGAGCCGCAACTTAAGTTTATATTTCACTCTAAAAACGCAATCTTATACAAGTGTTTGTTTTTATTTTAACAATGCAGCAAACATTTTTAAATACCTTAAAAATACTTTGATGTCTTTAAAGTGTTGATAAATTTTTTTTTTTTTTTTTTTTTTTTTTTGTAGCCTAGCCTACATTTGGCCGAAATCTAGAAAAGTTGGTTGTGTGTTGTCTTTGATTATTTTAAGGTGTTTAAAGTATATTTTTTTTTTATCTCTCTTGTTTCCTTTTCTTTTTAAGTAAAGAAAACGCTGTACTTTATTATTATTATTATTATTATTATTATTATTGTTAGGGAAATTATAGGCAAAGAAAATTGTTTTTTTTTAATAAATTTATTTTATTAACCGGTATTTCTTCTAATAGAAGTTTGGGAAAGGTAATAATTTATGAGGAGTGATGGAGGAGAAAGATTCATTTATCGATTCTGCTCGGAGTGAACCGATTACATTTTTTTTTTCCATTTTCAAGCCCTGGGCAGAACACACATGATTGACCATAATGATCCAGATTAGTTGAAGCAACTCAAACATGGGCAAATAACTTGGAAATGGCTTGATCAAACAGTGCTTCTTTCATCTCCATGTTATAGGTCATTAAGCCTGGCAACAAACTAGTTGTTTTCATCAGTGAGATGTCCAACAGAGGCCTGAAAACTGGTTTGTCTGATTTTATTTTTGATGCTAATGTGTCTTATCTCACCCAAGTATTGAACTAGTGTAGCCAGAGATTGTTTAGAGAATGTGTGTTGGTAATCCTTTGTCAAGTGCATAGCAACAAAAAATGGTCCATCGGTGCTATTGAATCTCTTGCTTGTTAGGCTAATGCTGAATGTATTAATCCAGAAATCAGATTATGAATAATTTGAATGGTGAAATGCCTGGGTTAAAGGGATAGTTCCCCCAAAAATTAAAATTGCCCCATGATTTACTCAGGTGTATACGACTTGCTTCTTTCAGATGAATACAATTGGACTTGTATTAAAATATCCAGGCTCTTCAGAGTTTTATAAAGGAAGTGAATAGTGGTGAAGATTTTGAAACATAAATCCATTAAAAAAGTACTCCACATGGCTCGAGGGGGTTAATAAAGGCCTTGTGAAATGAATCGATGCATTTGTGAAAAAAATCTCTACATTTAGAACTTTATAAACCGTAATCTCTAACATTCACTAGCTGTCGTATGTGTGTTAACAAGGCTTTTTGTAGGACTTACAAACACTGTTCACGAATTCTAAGTACAAAACAAGGATTTGTAAAGAAAAATGCACAAGGATTTCAATATGTAAGCCAAGTGGAGACTGGTTTTCCTTTGCCTGAAACAAAACTTGGTTTTCATAAGACTAGCATATTCTCATTGGAGCTTGTGCTATGCCTACATCCTACAATCTACGTTATCTGCTGGAATGCCACTCTCTCGTTAGCAGCAGTAAGCGGAAGCTAGAGATTATGGTTTATCAAGTTTTAAATATGGATATCAAATGTATTAATTCACTTCAGGAGGCCTTTACTCCCCCCCGGAGTATCGGAAGCTGATAATTAAAAAAAAAAGATGTCTCCAATCATTTTGACTGCATAAACCCCTCCCCTTTCTACAACTGACTGTAAACTCGAATTCAGATCTGCCACCCAATCAACAACCACTGGATAGGCCCAATTCCCATCCTTGCAAGCCATTTAATCTTCATTACTTAAACCAGCTTGCAGAAGTTCAGGTCCTTCAAAATTGTTGGCAATGAACAGACACAGATTTGGAAGTCTGTGATCCAGGTAGAACTTAATTTGCTCATCCATAATTCTTCAATGTGTATTCTATGCTTAGAAATGGCTTAAAAGCAAAACCAAGCAAGACATACATGACTACTAATGCATGACCTCTCTTTTGTGTCACTGTCCTGCTGTTCCCGTTTCTCGTAAATTGTTGTTTGTCAAAAGAGATTATAGGTTAACTCAAATGATAATTTATCTCTTACTGGAACTCATTTACACTGATGTAATCTTTAGGTCACCTTCCAGGTCAACTTAAAACACAGTCTTCAGGCCTCTCATGCTCTGCCCGGCAAGGTCTAAGCTTGAGGACAGTAGTAAATCTGACACTTGTTCAAGTTGTTAAAGAAATTACTTAATCTCCAGGCAGGGGTGACTCAGTCATCTATGAAAGAGTAACATGGTGCACAAAACAAAAGGTTCGGGCAGGATTAAGCTGTCAGTCTCTCATGCTATGGAGCTGGCTGCCGATCCAGACTAATGACCTGTAACTGGGACTCAGAGGAGAGCTCTTCCTCTATCCCGGGAAAACAGCCAGGGCAACCCTGCAAGCAGAACTGTCTCAATTAGACAAAGGCCTCCTCTCCGGAAACTCGTAGGACGGAGTTTACCAAAACATTAACTTCATTCTAAGTTGGATCCTCTTCCTCTACTTTACAACTTATTTACAAAGATTTTCAGTACATGATGATCTTTATAATTTTTTAATTATTGTGGCATAAGGCCGTTGAGTGTAGTTTTGACCCCATTTGATCTTTCAAGCAAATGGCAAAGCACAAGATAAACCGAATGACATAAATGCTCTCTAATGCAATTGTCTCTTTGGTTTGGAACGAAAGCTTGAAGAATTCTGCAGTCTAGCAATTTTATTTGATCATATTCCTGGTCAGGCCATTATTTAAATTTCCGACCAACAAACAATTACGAGTTATCAACCCGGCAAACAACAAACTGATGATGTCAGTGGAAAAGCTGTGGGCAAAAGCCATAACACTGTGGAATATCGGTCAGCTCTTGGATTGTCACTGTTGAAAAAGACTTCTTCATGCCTGCACGAAAGCTACTATATTATCACAAACAGATGGAGAACAGATGATGCTGAACAAATGCTGCAATACAAGTATCTGTCTGTATCTATCTGTTTATATCAGTCTAAACCTTTCTGACTTGAATGTACCCCATTATCTGTTTGTCTATCTGTTTATCCATCCATCCATCTATCCATCCATCCATCCTATCGTTCTATATTTCTATCTGTCTATCATTATATCTGTCCTTCTATCTATCATTTTGTTGTTCTATCTTTCCATATTTTGTTTGGTCTGTCATTTTTATCTGTTGTTCTGTTTCTATTTATCTATCTGTCTGTCTGTCTGTCCGTCCATCCGTCCGTCCGTCCGTCCGTCTTTCCGTCCATCCATCCATCCATCCATCCATCCATCAGTCGTTCTATATTTCTATCATTATATCTGTCCTTCTATCTATCATTTTGTTGTTCTATCATTCCATATTTTTTTGGTCTCTCGTTTTATCTGTTGTTCTGTTTCCATCCATCCATCATTCTACAAACCCGATTCCAAAAAAGTTGGGACGCTGTACAAATTGTGAATAAAAACAGAATGCAATGATGTGGAAGTTTAAAATTTCAATATTTTATTCAGAATACAACATAGATGACATATCAAATGTTTTAAACTGAGAAAATGTATCATTTTAAGGGGAAAAATACGTTGATTTTAAATTTCATGGCATCAAAACATCTCAAAAAAGTTTGGTTCATGGCATCAACACATCTCAAAAAAGTCCAGGCCATGTCCAGTCCAGGCCAGGCCAAAATCTGGGGACTGAGGAGACAAGTTGCTTAAGTTTAGGAATAAAAATGTTGTCCCATTCTTGTCTAAAACAGGCTTCTAGTTGCTCAACTGTCTTAGGTCTTTTTTGTCGCATCTTCCTCTTTATGATGCGCCAAATGTTTCTCTATGGGTGAAAGATCTGGACTGCAGGCTGGCCATTTCAGTACCCGGATCCTTCTTCTACGCAGCCATGATGTTGTAATTGATGCAGTATGTGGTCTGGCATGGTCATGTTGGAAAATGCAAGGTCTTCCCTAAAAGAGACGATGTCTGGATGGGAGCATATGTTGGTTCTAGAACTTGGATATATACCTTTCAGCATTAATGGTGCCTTTCCAGATGTGTAAGCTGCCCATGCCACACGCACTCATGCAACCCCATACCATCCGAGATGCAGGCTTTCTGAACTGAGCACTGATAACAACTTGGGTTGTCCTTGTTCTCTTTAGTCCGGATGACATGGCATTCCAGTTTTTTTTCCAAAAAGAACTTCAAATTTTGATTTGTCTGACCACAGAACAGTTTTCCACTTTGCCACAGTCCATTTTAAATGGGCCTTGGCCCTGAGAAAACGCCTGCGCTTCTGGATCATGTTTAGATATGGCTTCTTTTTTGACCTATAGAGATTTAGCCGGCAACGGCGAATGGCACTGTGGACTGTGTTCACCGACAGTGTTTTCTGGAAGTATTCCTGAGCCCATGTTGTGATTTCCATTACAGTAGCATTCCTGTATGTGATGCAGTGCCGTCTAAGGGGCCGAAGATCATGGGCATCCAGTATGGTTTTTCCCGGCCTTGTCCCTGACCCTTTGGATGATATTATGAACTGTAGATGATGATAACTTCAAAACTCTTTGCTATTTTTTCTCTGAGAAACTCCTTTCTGATATTGCTTCACTAGTTTTTTCGCCGCATCATTGGGGGAATTGGTGATCCTCTGCCCATCTTGACTTCTGAGGACACTGCCACTCTGAGAGGCTCTTTTATACCCAATCATGTTGCCAATTGACCTAATAAGTTGCAAATTGGTCCTCCAGCTGTTCCTTATATGTACATTTAACTTTTCCGGCCTCTTAGTGCTACCTGTACCAACCTTTTGTGGAATGTGTAGCTCTCATGAAATCCAAAATGAGCCAATATTTGGCATGACATTTCAAAATGTCTCACTTTCAACATTTGAATATGTTATCTATATTCTATTGTGAATAAAATATAAGTTTATGAGATTTGTAAATTATTCCATTCCTTTTTTTACTCACAATTCGTACAGTGTCCCAACTTTTTTGGAATCGGGTTTGTATAAGCCTATCATTCTATCTGTCCTCTATCTATCTATCATTTGTTGTTCTATCATTCTGTCATTCCGTATTATATTTGGTCTCTCATTTTATCTGTTGTTCTGTTTCCATCCATCCATCCATCTGTCCGTCCTGTCCATCCATCTTGTCTGTCTATCTGTCTGTCTATCATTCTATCGTTCTATCTATCATTCTATTCTATCTAACGTTTTTTCGTTCTGTCTGGTCTGTCTGTCCGGTCCCCGGTCTGTCTGTCTATCTTTGGCTATCAAATTATCTATCTGTCTGGCTGTATAAGAACTTGCATTAAATTGGAAAAAAACAACCATGTCATGCTACAGTAGGGAGCTACATTAATTGATATAAGAGAAAGTGATAAGCAATGAATCTGGACATCTGGAATATGGACATTTGTTTCTTATGTTACTCCACAATGTGGAGCCTCTTGTCGAGTTCTGGGTGACTGCACTGACTTAAAACAAGGCCAGCGCCTTAATCTGTGTTTCTGAAAGTCTACAAGTATCCCATATGAGAAAGTGTGTGAAAAATATCAGCTACAACTACTGGATTGACTCCAAAGAACGTTAGTTGCCAGAAAGACAAACATGTCACCTTGAAATATCAAGCGTACAGTAATTAATGAGATTGGGAATGTTGTAGTATCTGAATTTTATGGACTACTGTGCATGTAGTGCATGTCTTGAGTCTGCATTGTAAATTCCATGGCCCTGTTTAAAGTATGTATGCAGTAATAGCCAGATGGATTTGTGATCAAGACTATTAAAAAAGAACATAAGAAGCCAAACATTTGTGCTGTAAAACAAAGACAGAAAGGGGGGAACAGATGTATGGCAGATACTTGGTGGTGAAGTGTTTTTTAAATTAGAGCCGTTTCTTTGTGATCTTAGCACTAATTATCATCCTAGCATCAGTTTCACGTCTGCAACCAACTCCTTCATGTAACATGTTGAAATGGCTTAAATATAAACACATATTTGGCTGATTGTTCAATTGGGTAACTTTTCTGGTTTTAAAGAAATGTTTGCTAAAAAGAAGACTTTTTTTTATTTTTAAATTTATTATTTTCTTCAGGTTAGAAGTAAACAAAGTGCCTCTAACTGAAGAATCACCCACATCTGCAGATTACTGTTCATAATATGATTTACCATTAATTTAAAAGACTTTACTGTGTTTATCTTCTATTTGAAAAACTTTGCTAGCTGAAGTTTGCATGGTCTTTAGCAAGACCTGTTAACGGATTTAATCCTTCTTAGTGTCAGGGCAATTTCTAGGGCACAGTGGGAGAACAAAACTATATCTTTAGAACATTTTCTCCTTCACAAATCACATTAATGAATCCTTGCCATTATAATTCAAGACAGAGGAAGAAATGCTGCTGAAATAACTGCAGCATATATAATACATTTGCCCTTATGCTAGTTGGAATATGTAGTATGCATACTTTGCATGCCTTGGGAATTGTGTACATATAACATCTGGATGAGTGGCTGCATTTTCCAAAATGTGTGGAATAATGTACATTTATGCATTTGATATGAAATGTATCCAAAACATCTTCCATTTTTTTATCAGATGACTTAGCTCAGCTATAAAACAGCTATCATACTGTGATAATGTTTTTAAATCATCAGCACTGAGCGGATTGTTTCCAGATTCTTAAGATATATTGCAGCAAATCAACCAGTAAATTTCTCTAGAATCAACTGAAGGAAAATGAAACTCTTAAAATAAACAAAGTAAAATAAAATGGCGGTTTACTAATTTCCCTGTTATTATAGTGAAAACGGTGCGAACGTCTCTGCCTCTCTCTGTTTTTAAAGTCTACCATTAGTTGAGAATATTAAAAAGATTTATTATGTTCCTTCCTCTGCGTCACCTTTCCTCACCTCTTCTCACCCAAAGCGTTTGTTCTTACGTCCAGTGTCACTGCATGACAAAAAAACATGTGCTAAAAAGAACTGAGAATCTGGGGTAATGGGAGATATTATTAAAATATTATTGTCCAGGGTGCAGATATATTCATACTGAAGTAATTTATGTTTTTCAGGAAAGTCCCGTGATACATCTGTGGGAAATGTACTTCACAAGAGTTCAACCATGAGTAAGCAAAAGTATATTTTTACTCTTTAAATATATTAAATATATATCTTTAAACATAATATATCTTAAAAAAATATATATATATATTAAGCAGCACAACTGTTTTCTAACATTGATAATAATCAGCATATTAGAATGTGGTTTTTTTGAAGGATCACGTGACACTTACAACTGGAGTAATGATGCTTAAAAATTCACATTTGCATTTGGCATGAATAAATTCTATTTAAAATAGAAAGCTGTTATTTTTTAAATTGCCGTAATATTTTAAAATATTACTGTTTTAAATTATTTATGTATTTGTTGATCAAGTTAATGCAGCCTTAAAAATCTTACTGATCCCAAATACTTTTGAATTTTAGGTTATTTTATTCTATTAATGTACATACATTTTCTGTATGAACAATTCAGGACATACAGAAAAGTGGTTTCATCACTGCAAAGTCTGAATCATGGCAACGTGATGAGACATTTCTGCTCTACATCCAGGCCTGTGTTTGATAGCCCACCCATCCGACGGCTGCCAGCTCTTTGTAAACATTTACTCATGCTATTAACACAGACCCACTGAATTCAGCACTGTCTTGACCACATATTACATAGCAGCAGCTATAGTTAGAATATAATGTCTGACTTGTACCACTGCTGGGAAGCATTGTAACATACACAACCAGTTCATGACTCATTGTAAACAACACAGAAACAAATATACAACAGGGACGGGACATATTAAGGCCCTTTGATATGTGAACCCGGGCTCCATGTCAAATAAAACCTCCGTTTACAGATCCAAGAACTGAAAACACATTGGCCGCTGTCCCATTCCCATGTGTTGAGCACAAAATAAGCTGTGAGATATGTTTAGGATGTGGAATTATAATGCCGTGATAATTTACAGGAATCCGCAGGCGAATGACGGCACAACTCAGTCACTTCATAGTTTGCTTCTATGTCTAAATTAAGATCTGATGAGTCGGATAGACTGGTAGAGGGGAGCTGTTAACAACAACATTACATTGACATCGAAAGGTATTTGGACACTAATTCATGCATAAAAATGTATGCATGTTATTTCATTACAAAATATTATAAGTAAGATTAGTTTTTTTAAGATTTAATACTTTTATGCAATGATACAAAGATTTTTACATGATTACAAAGAATTACATTTTTGTTCTTTTAAACTTTCTTTATTTATCAAACAATCTTGAAAAAAAAAAATGGTTTCATGTTTCCACAAAGATATTAAGCAGCACAAACTGTTTTTCCAACATTGATAATACTAGGAGATGTTTCTTGAGCACCACAACATTGATAAGAAATGTTTTCAGAACATTATCATGTGACACTGAAGCCAAGTGATTATGCTAAAATATTATAATAATATTTAAACTTAAAATAACAGTTTTTAAAATGTAATGCAATACAACATTTATTTTAGAGTGTGATCTAAGTTGCTGCTGTAGTGTTACTTTTTTGAGTAATGAAATCACTTCTTTTTACTATAAAAGGCCCTGTGCATTGTAGAGGCAATGATGTTGTTTCAAGACAGAGAACATCAAACTTCTGAGATAAAGATGGCACGAAAAGGTTTATTCTAGAGATATGAGAAATTTTTTTTTTTTTGCAGTGACCAAATCTGTGTTTGTTTAAAAAGGGTGACACAAATACAGATGTCATCAGTTTCATGGATGTGATAATATCTCATATTCTAAGTAAGCCTTCAGCTCTGGATTGTCTTAAAAGGGAAGGTAACAACATCAACTCTGGTATTTGGAGGTGAAACTTTGTTTTTTCATTTAAAATCCATCAAAAAAGAGCTTTTTTGATGAGCAACAAAACTCAGCTGTGAAGCAAACCTGTGATCAGATGTGATCTCTTGTCATAGAAATGAAACAATAAAATTCACTAGGTTTCAATACATTAACTAGCATGCTAGAATTTGACATATTTTAAAGAAAATGAGTTTCATTGCAAACTTAACCATCTAGCTGGTTGCTCTGGGGGTTTGCCAGGCTATTTCTATATTTCTAGGGTGCTATGAGTAGTTGTTAGTGTGTTGCCCAAGTGGTTTCTCTTGTAATCTGAGTGGTTTCTAGGGGTGTAAATGTCTAACCCTAAGTGAGCACAATAGTAAAAAGTGATTCGTGTCCTTAACAAGCACCACTAATTAGCAAAAAAGCCTCCCTTCTGCTTGCACGATACTGTCAAATGCATTTAATGAGAGAGGAAAAGAAACAATAAGCACATGCTACTCATTACAGGTCTGTTGTGTTGGAGGACTTCTCATTTGTGAGTTCTCAGAAATTAGTCTTTCTGTCCCACCCGCCTCCTCTTAAGTTTTAAACACAGAAGCACTTGTCTGTTCCCTAACTAGTTTCTTTTTTTCCCCCATGTAGTGTCAGTCTTGTGCTGGTTTAGAGGCTGTCCTGAACTTCACCTGTGGTTTACATGCTTCACAATCAGTCTAAACTGTGCTGTCTCCTCTAGTCGTGGCCTTATTTGGTTGCGTTGAATTGATGGTGAGAATGAAACACAAGATGTGAGATTAACGGTGAGGGGTTTTATGAAGTACATGACATCTAATAACTGTTCAAATCAGCAATTGCCAGTCGCACTGTCATGAGAAACAAAGCAATTAGATCTCACCAACTGCATAATGTGTGAGACCATTATTGTTGCCATGAATTTAATGTATTAATTTATTGCAGTTCATTATTTTAAAAATAATATGCAGTTATATTAAGGAATAATCATTCTGTATTATGTATTAATTAATTCGATTTTTATTTATTAAAAAAAGTTTGGCATGCGTGTTTAAAAAAGATTATTATATATCTATATCTATATTATTATATATTATTATATAATCTTATATTCATCAATGCTGTAAACCGAGTATTATTGCAAAATATTTTTACAATTTAAAATAACTGTTTTCTATGGAAGCTTGTTTTCACCACTGAATTGTGAGATATAAATTCGTTATTGTGAGTTATAAAAGTTCTGAGACATGAAGTCAGAATTGCGAGATATAAGCTTGCAGTTGAGTTTTTTCTTAGAATTGCATGATACAAACTCACAGTTGGTGGTTATAAAGTCAGTATTGCGTGCTATAACCTATAAACACAATTGCGAGAAAAATTTCAGAATTGCAAGCGAAAAAAGTCGATATAAACTCGTGTTTGTGAGAAAAATATATTTTTTGCAATTCTGACTTTATTGTGCATTTTTATTTCACAATTCTGAGGAAAAAGTCACAATTGTGAGGTAAAAACTCGCAATTACCTTTTAAAAAATTTTTCAAATGGTTTTTTTTTTTTTTTTTCAGTGGTAGAAACAGGTTTCCATAGTTTTCTGTTTTTATGGAAATTAAATGCTATTTATTTCTGCAACGTAAAGCTGATTTTCGTCAACCATTACTCCAGTCTTCAGGGACATATAAATCCTTCTAATATGCTGATTCATTGCTCAAGAAACATTTTGGACTTTCTGGTGTGTATATAAATGCAACATTTTTCTAGAATTCTGCACACAAAATGTTTTATTTACAAATTTGGTAAATCAGCAATTTTTACAGCAAATTCAAACCAGTCAGTCACTCGGCAACTCTGAGTCAATCAAAGCTTCTTGTACCAGACGGTGAGCTTAAGAGCCAGTTGCTTGATTTTGATGTGGCAACGCAGAATGTTTCAAATTGCCGTGAATCAGATCATTGCAGAAACATCTTTTACCACTGCATTCGTACATTTCCAGGAGAGGGATTAAGGGAAAGTGATTTTTGTCCTAATCAGATTCAGGCAGGATTTGAGGGGCTTTAGCAGCCCTCCGAAGAGTAATTCTCTCCGTGACGTGAGCAGACGTTAAAGCATGTTTTGCAATTTCGCATTCTGACAAATTATGTTTAAATCTCAGTGATACTAAATATTTTGTGGCTGACTGTGTGTGTCTTTGGCAAGGTGCTTAAAGCTGGTTTACAGTGAGCACGTGTGTTTGTTTATTTCTGGGAAGAGGGTCAGAGCGGGCAATCGTGAGGATCTCAGATCTGCCAGTGTCGCCCTGGCCGACTCTGTCGAGAAACATTATGCTTGGAGCTCGGCCCTGTTCGGAGAGGCAGAGGGAGTAACAATCCTTCATGCGACAAAACTCCCAGAGAAGGCCCTATGATGAGTCATAACCGCAAAAAAAAAGCATGATATTTATTTAAAGGTGCACTCAGACTTCCTCGTCACAGTTGATTTAGTCCTCATACTGACACCTACTGGTGTGGAAGCATGAAATTGCTTACTAACTTCTGCTGTGACGGTCGTGAGCTTGCACTCTGGTTTGTAAGCTGCGTCGCAACTTTTTCCAGCGTTCCAGTGGGAAAACTTTTTGTTTAGACATTTTATTTTTCCACTGGACTGTCTGGTCACGCACATGCCAATCCATCACTCCAGACTATGCTGTTGACTCAGGCTCCATTGTCATGTTGTGTCGTGTGCTTTGTATATTGTATATGTTGTTATATTGTTTGATTTGCTTGTTCTGTTTAGATGTACTTAGATGTTTATGCTTTTTAAAAGTGCCTTGAGCTCTGAAAGCGCTATATAAAGCAAACATGTTGTTGTTGTTATAACAAGCAGGTCATGTGATCTCAACATGGCGGTGGGCATCACTTTAAGGTACTATTGATTAAAACTTTTGCACAAAAAATGACTGAGCGCACCTTTATTCTTTAGTTTAAAGGAATAATAGAACATTTTTCAAAAATGAAAATTCTGTCATAGTTTACTCACCCTCACGTCATTCCAAAACTCTGAAACATTACAGAAGCTATTTTAAAACAAAACTTTTCCGTTCATTGAGTTCAGTTGAATTTTTTTACCCATGGAAGTCAACTGAAATGAAACCATTTGTTTATCAACATTCTTAGCATTCTTAGTGAGTGAATGATGACAGTGTTTTCATTTTTTGGTCGACTGTCTCTTCAATAATAGTTTATTTCAGTTTACAAGCACAAAGAGAGTGATGTGCTTATTTAATCGGAGTTGTACATCTCAAAGCACTTTTGTAAGGACATTTAAGGAGCTAATATAAGATGTGAAAACACTGACTGTTCAGCTTTAGAAGGCAGACTTAAGGTCTCGAAGTGATTAACAGCTGTGTTTAGAAATCACAAAGCAAACACTTCACTTCATGTGCCTCATAACCGAAGATGAATTCTATTCAAAGTATCTACAGCATGGTGATGTTTTGTAATTATTCATGTTTATCCTCGGGCGACATTCAACCATTTGTTTTAATACAGCTGCTTCAAATGCAAACAAGAACATTGATTTAATATGTTAAGCACTAACATAACTTGCACCCAAAGCAAACACACTTCTCTTATTCATTCTATGAAATGACGGCCATATTACCGCTATGGTAGCCTAGAAATGTATGAACTATAAAGGAAGACTTAAAGGTATAGGTGAGAATTCTGTATTTCTACTATGCTATACTATAATATATACTTTAGTATACTATTCTACCTTCTACTCCTAAATATAACGAAAGTTATTGAGGACTGAGACACTCAGAAATGACGAAAAAGTGCCATAAAAATGGTTATTTAAAATCAATTTAGCTCAAAGTGAAAAATATACTATTCATTAAAATCATGAAAGAGTTTATGCGAGATGTAGAGAGTGTTTCCAAGTGATTTCATTTAGTTTAATGTGTGTTGCAGAGAGGAAAACATGTCTTCAAATGATCTCATTGTGTTCATAAAGAACCACATAAAGGTTTGGAATGACATAAGGGTGAGTAAATGATGATATAATTTTAATTTTGGGTGAACTATTCCTTTAAAACTGAGAAAATCTTTCTTGCAACAGCGTTTTAGCTCTGTTTTAGGCTTTAATGCTGGCAATAATAAAGTATATGCATGTGAGATCTCACTTGAGCTTTGCAGATGTTTTGTGGATACAGTGTAAGGTGTTAACACAGAGCCAGCACACAGGTGTTGGCCAAGACCTTGGTATTTAAAAACTCCTCAAAAATGGAACCGAAAGTCTAAAATATCAGGCACTGTTTTCATTTTGTAAACCTGTAAAAGCAGGATAGAGACCTAACCCACCGAGCTCAGTCCAGTATTTCACCCTGAACAAACTGAGGTCAGCTCAGCATGATAACATGCCTACCACTTTCCCAGAGTTCCTACACTGACTTCTGAGCAGCTGCCACGTGGCAGGCAAATCTGTCTTTAGTAGGTTAGGATAAAAGAAAGCTACATAAACAATGAGAATGCCAGGCACATATCACGTATAGTGGGGCCCAAAAGCATGAGTGAACATGGTTCTGTTCTAATTTAATACTTAAAAAATCTAAATTAATATTTGTCATATGAATTTCAGTGAGATACATAATAATTAAAATTAAAATTCAGCTTTGCATCACAGAAATTAATTATATTTTGAAGTATGTTAAAATAGAAAATCATTATTTTAAATGATAATAATATTTCACAATATTACTGTTTTTTTTTGTTGTTGTTGTTGTTGTTGTTTTGTACATGTATTTTGGTCAAATAAATGCCTTCACGAGCATCTTTCTATCAATCACTCTATCCTTCCTTGAGAATGGCTTTGGGAAATCAAATCATGTTATTCAGCTACACATAAGAAAAAGGGCTTAATTAAGTGTATTGTGTGGGTTTCACATTTAATTGGGTTATAATCATGGTCATTTCCAGTCAATCAACAGCTGTTTAAAATGTGCAAGTGTTCCCCTCTGTCTTATGGCGCCCTGGCTAGTTAAGTCCTTTGACTGAGCTAAAGCCTATATTGACCCACATACTGTGTATGGCTGTCATGTGAGTGTAAATAAGGCCTAACTGCAGGGCCAGGTCAGTATATTGTCTCACATTTCTCCAGCTCTAGATCATTAAAGTGACGTGACATTCAGCCAAGTATGGTGACCCATACTCAGAATTCGTGCTCTGCATTTAAACCCATCCGAAGTGCACACACACACACAGAGCAGTGAACACACACACACTGTGAACACACACCCGGAGCAGTGGGCAGCCATTTTATGCTGCGGTTGGGGGTTCGATGCTCAAGGGCACCTAAGTCATGGTATTGAAGGTGGAGAGAGAACTGTACATGCACTCCCCCCACCCACAATTCCTGCCGGCCCGAGACTCGAACTCACAACCCTTCGATTCGGAGTCCGACTCTCTAACCATTAGGCCACGACTTCCCATTGAAGCATCCTTAAGCCAGATAGGCAATGCTAGGAAGGACTTCACTAGGGCTGGCCCCTGGGCTCTCTCCAGCAACCTGACAGCCCTACTCCACTCTCTCTAATATGTGCTAATTGCATTCCCTCTTACTCAGATGGGAAGAATGCACATGTTATTTCTTCATTAGGGCCCATCAGCAGATTCCAGCTTTGAAAGTAAAAACATG
The DNA here is from genome assembly GCF_018340385.1 of Cyprinus carpio. Lineage (NCBI taxonomy): Eukaryota > Metazoa > Chordata > Actinopteri > Cypriniformes > Cyprinidae > Cyprinus > Cyprinus carpio. The sequence goes on along the minus strand of NC_056616.1, from coordinate 28,273,668 downwards.
GCTGGTTGAGTCAGAAAGAAGCAGATAAGGTGCACTATGAAGCAATATCTTTTATGGTTTAAAAAAATTATATGGAAGTCGATGAGGAACACCAACTGGTTACTCATATTCTTCAGAATATCTCATTTTGTGTTCTGTAGAAGAAATGAGTAAATGATGACCATTTTCATTTTCAGGTGAACTATCCATTTAAGGTTTCATTAGAGAAATACTGAATGGTATTATTGTATTATTATTCATGGCTTCATTCATGGCATGGTTCAACCTTTTTAAAAGCATTTGAGTGTGACATAATCATCTTTACATGAAATGATAATATGACTTAAGGAGTAGTTCACCCAAATAAATAAATAGATAAATAATATTTATCTGATGAAAAACAAGCAATACATTATGAACTTATCATATCCAAGTTGCTATGAATTGATTTCCAGTTCATATAGACTTTGGTTTCAGTGCTGTCTCTCTCTCTCTCTCTCTCTCTCTCTCTCTCTCTCTCTCTCTCTCTCTCACAGACACACACACACTCACACACACACAAATAAATATGAGTTCGGAAGTCTTTTATGTTACTTTTTTGTTCATTTTTCATTATAAAAAATATTTTACTAAATTTATCTTGTTTTCCACGTATAAAAGGTGTATTTATTTATTTATTTATTTATTTATTTATTCATTCATTCTTATAAACTGTTTATTATAGTGTTCAAATCCACATCTTTACAAAAGATTGTTTTAATATACTGTTTGTATTTCTAAATTGGACTGCTTGAGAAGTGTGCAAATAATATATATCAAATTGCGATTTATGTATTCTTATTACTATAACTTTTTTAAATTGATTTTTCTATGATTTTTTTCTAAATCACAGAATTGGAATTGACTTTCAGTGCATAATGACTTTAAATCAAGTTTGTTGAACCAGGGCAATTGAGCTTCACAGCAGAGGGATTTTCCAGTTATTTAACACATCTGGCTTACCTGACTCCTCTGTGCTTTTTTTCAGAGGCTGGATTTACAGTAAAAGGTTTAAAGATCAAATTTAGATCAAGGGGTAATTACCCAAAATCATGCCTTTGTTGAAGGTAGGCTTATCTGGCGAAGAAAAGTATAATCACAAGCTTTTGTAGTTAAGGTTTACCAACCTTACAATGTTATCATGGCTCTACAGAGAAATAACAGTTGACAAAGGAGAAACATTTATTTCTAAGGCTTTTGCTATTAGACTGAATCCCACTGGAGAACCAGGGATTTTACAATAGGATGTTGAGAATGAGGTCAGTCAGTTATGTGGTCTTCACTAGCTCCATGTTCACAGGACGGATCAGAGATCAATCAGAGATGATTGATGTAGTCTTGCTATTTTGATGACTTATGGCTGATGCGAACTTGAGTTGATGACTTTTCTTGGAGATTTAATGTAGTAATCTCTTCCTAGTGTAATGTTCAGTGATTTATGTGGGGGAGAATCGATTTTTACATATCTTTACATATTCTCCACTGTCACTTTAGAGTGTATTTGTAATATGCAAGTAAACAACTTAAGTCAAGTCAAATCAAGTCTGCTTTATTGTCAATTCTTCCACATGTATAGTACATACATACAGATAATCGGAATTGCGTTACTCTCAGACCCCCGGTGCATACAGATAACACTAACAGAAGAGCCTAAAAATCTAGATCAAATATAAAATATAAGATAAAACTATACAATAAGGCAATGTAAAAAACACATAAATGAAAAAATAAAATAAAAATAAGGTTAAATAAAAGCAGCGCAAGGCACATGGCAGATAGAGTGCAAACCAGTGAACAAACAGTGCAGATAAAAAGATTTTTAGTGCATAAAAAAAACTTAATCATATTAAGACCAGTGTGACAGTAAAAGCTAAAGCTGCCACACTCTTCACATACTTAACTGCAGCTCCCAGTTGTATTATTTACAATTCTGTTGTTAGCTAGATAGCTACATAGCTATATTTAATGTTTAATTAATTTACACACCCACTGTCACAAATGGACATCATGAATCAGTTTATTATGAACTGTTGATGTTTCTATTTGGCCAAACACAAGTCAGAACTGCTAATCTTTGAGGGACCTTGTAGGATGTTTGCTTTTTCATTTACTATTACTTTCCCCACTAATGTGTATCTCCCCAAATACCTCTCTGAATGTTGCAAAATAATATTTTTGTGCTTCAGTCTTTAGGAAAGATTTTTTTTTATAATTTTTTTTTTAAGAAGTCTGATGTTTACCAAGGCTGTATTTATTTGATCAAAGATACAGTAAAAACAGCAATTGTGCAACAAAATTGTGAAATATTATTACAATTTAAAATAACTGCTTTTTGATTGTAATATTTTTAAAATGTAATTTATTCCTGTGATGACAAAGCTGAATTTTCAGCATCATACTCCAGTCTTCAGTGTCACACGATCCTTCAGAAATCATTCTTATATGCTGATTTGGTGCTGAAGCCACATTTCTTATAATTATCAATGGTGAAAAAAAGTACTGCTTGATATTTATGTGAAAACCCTGATATATATCTTTTTTTTCAGGATTCTTTGATGAACAGGAAGTTCAAATAAACAGTGTTTATTTGAATTTTTGTGTAACAATGTAAAAACCAAGCCAGTATAAATATGCCATTGGCTAGGCAACCTAAAAATTGCTATGCTGTGTTAGCATTAAAGATATGTCATACTTCACTGATGCCTAAATTTTTAAAGCTAATTTTAATGAAATTAGTTGCCAAATATTTTTAAAAAATTGAAGGGTGGTCCCCACCAGTGACGCCTTTGTTTCCTAACAACCGAAGTAAATGTTAACCCTCATTCTGGCCATTTTAACATAATTACTGTATTTTGGTTTCTTAATTAAGTTTCTTGTTTCTAATTATTTCTTATTTTGTCTACCATGGTTTGGCTTTCATCTTCTGCTGATTTGTCAACAGGATGTGGGAGGCTTGTCATGTAAAAACAAACAAACATATTTGCCAACTTTGTCTTTCATAAATGTCCAGATGAGCACATAGCATTGTCGTAAACTCAGAGAATAAAAGGATTTGTAGTAATAAATGTCAAATACAGCCACTTGACATTTAAACAGACTCCCACAGTAAAACAGTATTGCGTCTTTCACCAGCATGGTGCCGTATTTTGTACTTAGTGGTCCAGTGCACAAACTTTCCTCAATAGCAATTTGTCCAAATGAAACACAAGTTTCATATTTTATTTTAGGCGAGGCTCGCTAAATTACAGACTGGTCACTGGTGCCGAAACAAAAATGCTGCTTTTTGTGTGGTAGCTGCTTTTCTCAAACCTCTTGTTGAAATGCATTGCTGTTTATCTAATCTCAGATCTCTGCGTGCTTTCTCCAATCATCTAAGTGAGTGATTTGTACATTCGCCAGTTCATTCAACTTCCCATGAAAATGTTTACTGAGCCATTGCTAATCTTTGTAAGGTGAGTGAGCTTTATTTAAAACTTAGAAAAAGTCCTAATACTTCTGAAGGAATGTATTTGTGGATGTATTGTCCATGGATGATTTATATTTTGTATGATAATCTTCTGCACTCATAGTTTTCCCATTATCGAGTGAGAAAGTACGCAATTTTCATACATTGTGACTGCAATAATCATCCATTATGTTTCTCAAAAGTGAAATCCAAACAAAACCATTGTCTGAACGCCTGCTTAAACATCCCTGAATGCTGAGTGTATTGTTTTCATAGCATGGATTTGCAGGAATCACAGAGCTGAAGCTCTTCTTAGGAGAGAGGATTAGAGGAAGAATTCGATGGCATTCCAGAGGTGTTGCTGTAGAAACCGAGGACTTGGCCAATGTAACGGGTCGGTAGCTTCTGGACAGGTGAAGTGCTCACACAGCAGCGAGGGCCATAGAGACTCTGAATCCCAAAGCACACCTAGCTCTAACAATGGCCCAGAAATTCACGCTTTTACCACAAGATACTTCCCCCCCGGGGTGAAGGACGCAGCATCATAGGGAAATATAATAATGCAATGCGGCGTTTGATTTGACGGTTGTACCTCCTATTGTTCTTTGTTTCTTCTTCACTATGGGTGCTTTTATGTCCCAGGGGTTAATTTATATTAAAAAAAATTTCTTTGTCATATGATCTTGGAAAGGTTTTACCATGCCTTCATTTTTTTTTTTAAATGCCTTTTATTTTTTGTCTTACTTTCTTTCTTTCTTTCTTTCTTTTCTTTCTTTCTTTCTTTCTTTCTTTTTCTTTGTTCTTATTATTTTAACTTTTTCATTTTTAGATTATTTTATCAGTCACAAATCAGACTTTCTGTCTTAAAATATGAATTTTTATATTTTTATAAAATTTAAATTATTAAATTTTTTTGTACTCTGATAATCTAAACTAAAATATTTATATTGTAATTTATATTATTTGTTTGTTTGCTTTTTTCTGCAGTGTCAGCATGCTGAAATATGAGACATTGTATAAAGAAAGCAGAAAAATCCAGGTAAATTTGACATAAAAACAGAATATTTTTGTTGTGCATTATTTCAAATCATTCAGTCATTTTTGTCAAATGATGAAAAAGTGTGAAAATATTATTTAAATGTGTGAGAAATGATGCCTTGGCAACTAGGTGAAATAAAAAAGTTTATAGTATGTTTTATTTCTTTTAATTTTTATTTAATTTCAGGTTACAGAAATGTTTTTTAAATGGTTTTAATTTTAGTTTAAGTTTTAATTGTAGTTAACTATAATAATATAATATAATTTCCACTGCATATCATATGTAGTAAATAGTTTGAGATGTATTGGAATGACATTTGCTAATTTAGAAAAATTATCAAAAAAAAGAATAAAATAAAATAAAATTGTGATAAAATGTGGTGGTTTATTTCCATACAAATTAAATAAACTAATAAGAGAGTGTAAAAAAACATTTCTGAAAGTCCACATTGCCAGTAGTGCCCACAGTTGAGGGAACACCCAGCCACTTTTCACTGAACAACAGAAAACGTCAAAGAGAATAATCTGGGAAGGGCGTAGGAGGGTGAGGATGAAGGTGGGGGCAAAAGTTTGGAGTTGTGCACAGTCTGTCCGTCCTGGGAATTAATATGGATTGGTGATTCCCAGTATTGTGCTCCCCTCCGGAGCTGCAAGATTAAAAGTGTCCTGCTCTTTCAGCTACCGCTCAGGAATCAAGAATAAACAGAGTAACACACAGCTGAGTCAAGAAGAGCGAGGAGAAAGAGTGATTACACTTTTATGGGAACTCGACTCTTCAACCTTTTGTTCTCACAATGAAACTCTGCCTCCTAAGGTCTGTACCTGGGGGCCCGGGAGAGACGGAGGGAGGTACCTGGAAAAAAAGACAGTGTATCTTGGCTAGCAAAACAATAATGGGAAATCCAGTGTGGTTGACCCTGTTAAGGGGTCTTTTTCACAGTACCAAAGACAAGGGCAAATAACAGAGGAAGTCAGTTAACTTTCGCATCCTTCCTGGTGGCAGTTTCATATACATTCTTGATTGATTTGACTGCGAATACGATTCTTCACAGTGAGAGCTAAAGAAACAATGCTCATTTATTGGAATTTGCAGAAGGGCCGACAGCTCACCGGAAGCCATTGAGAATGTTTCGACAGCCACTAGAGTCTGATTCACCATTCCCACGCGGTTCAATTGCTTAGGTGGGAATGAAGAACGCATAAATTTATGTTTCCTAAGTACCCTGACATCAGCATTAATGGCCCTTGGTGTATTGCATATACTAAATCGATATACTTGAAGATCAAAGGTTGACTAGAGGTGTAACACTTACGCTGTGTTTACGAAAAGTGTTTTTTTTTGCAGAGACTCGTCGCTAATGTGACAGTGACGTCCGGACTGGAGCTCAGGGGAGCACGGGTGCGGTCAGGCCTGCTTATGTTTAGCTTCCTCCCGAGTTGTCTCGATTCATGTGTACTCATAAACATGTGCTGACAAATAGTCTTGGCTCTGGACACATTTATGGGCGGTTTGTAGCATTTTATTATAAACAGATTGAAGACGTTTCTGTTAGATCAGGCTGAAAGAATTAGAAGAGATGCACATAAATAAGGTTTAACAGTTGTTGGATTTATTAAGCAGTGGCCCCAAATGTATTTGGAAATTAAAGTCACACTTAAATCACACGCACACAGCTTGAGTTTTTCGAGACTTTTTTTTTTTTTATCAAATGATTTAATATTTTATGTAATGCAATCAAACACTACCATTTAAACATTTAGAGTCAGTAATATTTTTGAAAAAAAGACTGCATTTATTTCACAAAAAAAGAAAAAACTCTGATATTGTAAAATACTATTAGAATTTTAAATAGCCAATTTTCTTTGTAATTTATTCCTGTAATGGCAAAGTTGTATTCTCAGCATCATTACTCCAGTCTTCAGTGTCACATGATCCTTCAGAAATCATTCTAATATGCTGATTTGCTGCTTGAGAAATATTCCTTATTATTATCAATGTTGAAAACAGTTTGTGCTGCATAACATTTCTGTTGAAAGATTTTTTAAAGAATATAAAGTTTATCATTATCTCTTTTGATAATTTTAATGCATCAAAGATTTAATTTCTTTCTTTCTTTCTTTCTTTCTTTCTTTCTTTCTTTCTTTCTTTCTTTCTTTCTTTTTCTTTCTTTCTTAAAATGTAACATATGATGTTTAATAATCTAAATGCTTTCAGTAGTGGCTTCTGTTGATGTACTTTTGTACCTAGCATCTGAAAGATCATCTTGTGCTTTTTTGTGTGCCAGGGTTGACTGCAGTGGCCTTCAGAGTGGGCACAGGGTTTTTTGAAGGGATTTCCAGTGAACTGCAGGTGTCGTGGCGCTGTGGGCTGTATGGTACTATTGTGAGAGGAACAATGGCGCAGAAAGCTTGGGAACCACTGCTTTGCTTTGTTCTCGTCTATTGTCTGTTCCCAGGATGTCCTTCAGGAAAATGACAAAAAGGTCAAGCAACTGACACTCTACATTACCTTCACAAGACGATTAAATGATTGGCAAGGGAAGACAAAGTAATATCTTGATTGTTTAATCTCACACCGTCAAGATTTATGAATCCAAGTTTTATTTCTGAGAAAGATATACTGAAAAAATTAGGCGTTGAACAATTTTCACACATAAATTGCTAGTAAACTTCACAAATAATCACAAAGAAACAGCAAGTAACACGTTGAAAAATATATAAACTTTTTTTTTTTTCAAAAAGAAAGACTAAAAGTTTCTTGTAAAATGTACTTCAGTAATCTTTGTTTTGTTTAAAACTTTGGAAAGTCTTTTTTACAGTGATTCTCCAACGTTAAAAATGCACTGACTTTCAATGGAAATGTGAGTGCTATTTGCTGTGATGCTGCATGTTTTGCGGAAGGTTGCCAGGGTGTTGCAATATGGTTGCTTAGGTGTTGTCTAAACTCAAGAACCCAGTCTGTCAGATTGAACCAATACAAGCCTTCACTGATGTAGAAGATGTGATTGAACCTGCCAATCATTACTTAAGCTACATTAGGTTGCTAGGATGTTATTTCTGTGCTTTTAAGGGGCAGACAGACATTGCAAACACATGCCAAAGCTATATATATGAAGAGTTTATTTGCAAAAAAAAAAAAAAAAAAAAATGTAAAATATTATTTTTTACATTGACAATAATAAGAAATCAGCATATTAGAATGTATATGTGTGCATGTTATTAGACAAATGCAGTGTCTCTTAGTGTGACACTGAGAAAACCCTCAGTGTTCATGCTTTTGGAAGTACTGAGCATTGTTAGAAGACCTTTATTTATGGGTACTGTTCTTCCATTTTTTCCAAGGGAAATGATGCTTTTGACTCGTCAAAGCTATTTATAATTAGGAGTGACTGTTGCATGTTGGGAAGGCAATTACAACAGGATGTGACCCGTGTCCACGTTTACAGTTCTCAAAGCAGGGCAGAGAGAAGCTCAAATGAATCAAAACAGTCCTCCTCAGTAACAAGTGCCTGAAACCAAAGCGCAGAGACTGGGATTGGGGTCAGAGGTTAGATGTTACAGTAAACAAATTTGAGAAGCTCATTATGAAAGAAAATGATGAAACATCAACTTCTGTTAACAGCTGACGGCACACATTTCTCAGCATTTTAGTATGGGATATGTTACTGGCCGTTTTTTGACCCATTTAATCAGTTCATTAAATTTATAAATTCATTTGCTAAAAATGAATTTTTCTTAATTAGTGTACACTATGATATTTTTGTCCGAATATCTAAACCAAATGTCTATAAAAGAAGATACATTTTGAAGCTTAAATTAAATTAAAAACTATATATACACACACACACACACTCACCAGCCACTTTATTAGGTACACTTATTCAATTGATTGGTAACACAAATTGCTAATCATCCAATCAGATGGCAGCAACTCAATGCATTTAGGCATCTAGATGTGGTGAAGATGACTTGCTGAACTTCAAACCAAGCATCAGAATGGGGAAGAAAGGGTATTTAAGTGACTTTGAACGTGGAATGGTTGTTGGTGCCAGACAGGGTGGTCTGAGTATTTCAAAAACTGCTGATCTACTGGGATTTTCACACACAACCATCTCTAGGGCTTACAGAGAATCGTCCGAAAAAGAGAAAATATCCAGTGAGCGGCAGTTGTGTGGACGAAAATGCCTTGTTGATGTCAGAGGTCAGAGGAGAATGGGCAGACTGGTTAGAAATGATAGAAAGGCAACAGTAACTCAAATAACCACTCGTTACAACCAAGGTATGCAGAGTACTGTCTCTGAACGCACAACACCTCGAACCCTGAAGCAGATGGGCTACAGCAGCAGAAGACCACACCGGGTGCCACTCCTGTCAGCTAAGAACAGGAAACGGAGGCTACAATTCACATAGGCTCATCAAAATTGGACAATAGAAGATTGGAAAAACGTTGCCTGGTCTGATGAGTCTCAATTTCTGCTGGTAGGATCAGAATTTGGTAGGGTCAGAATTTGGCGTAAAGAACATGAAAGCCTGGATCCATCCTACCTTGTCTCAACGGTTGGGCTGGTGGTGTAATGGTGTGAGAGATATTTTCTTGCCACACTTTGGGTCCCTTAGTACCAATTGAGCATCGTTTAAATGCCACAGCCTTCCTGAGTATTGTTGCTGACCATGTCCATCCCTTTATGACTACAGTGTACCCATCTTCTGATGGCTACTTCCAGCAGGATAATGCACCATGTCACAAAGCTCAGATCATCTCAGACTGGTTTCTTGAACATGACAATGAGTTCACTTTACTCAAATGGCATCCACAGTCACCAGATCTTAATCCAATAGGGCAGCTTTGGGATGTGGTGGAATGGGAGATTTGCATCATGGATAACACAAATTGCTAATCATCCAATCACATGGCAGCAACTCAATGCATTTAGGCAGGTGGTGAAGATGATTTGCTGAACCAAGTGAAGGAAGGGTACCATCTCTGAACGCACAACACCTCGAACCCTGAAGCAGATGGGCTACAGCAGCAAAAGACCACACCGGGTGCCGCTCCTTTCAGCTAAGAACAGGAAACGGAGGCTACAATTCACACAGGCTCATCATAATGGGACAATAGAAGATTGGAAAAACGTTGCCTGGTCTGATGAGTCTCGATTTCTGATATATATATATATATATATATATATATATATATATATATATATATATATATATATATATATATATATATATATATATATATATATATACAGTACTGTGCAAAATTCTTAGGCCATTAGTATTTTCAACAACATATATATATACAGTACTGTGCAAATTTTTTATGTATTTTGCTTTAGTGTGTCATTAGGAAATAACAGTTTACATTTCCAAACATTCCTTTTGCCATTAAAGGAGCCATATGTAGGATTGTGGCCTAAACTGGTACTGCAATCACTATAAAAATACTGTAGAGCGGTGTATCCCCTCCCCCTACCCCCTGACTCGAGGTTGCCAGATGAGCTGCAGGATTCAGCAGAAAAGTAGGCTGCTTCAATTAGCTTCCAATGGCAAGTGACGAACAGACGTACACAGTAAGTTTTTTTTTTTTTTTTATTTTTGTTTTTTTTTTGTTTGATGTGTTTTGTTTTGTTATTATTACGAAAAAAAAAAATCGATTTACAAGTACTAAAGTTTTTGTAATTTGTTTGTTTTTAAATAACCAAAACATTTGCCACAGCAATTATAACGCGGGACAAATTCAATATCACCAATGGCTATCACAGGGTTGTTTTCAGTTCCAGCAGAAAATATTGTTAGAGTAACTAAATTACATTAGCAATGGTCATACAGGTCAACTTGCAGCATGTGTAACTTAGTCCACGATATACGTGAAGAACAAATGACGAATCATTTTTACTGAGGTAACATTAGGCTACTGTCTCGATTACGTTTCAAATTGCCATAATGGGCGTGCTAATGTTGTTTTCCTCAGCGTCTCAGCATAATGACAGAGAAACGGGCTCCTGTAATGCATTGCTAATGTTAGCATACGTCCATGTGAGCTAACGTTATGTTACTTTGCACAAACATGCATAACTTTGTTCGACTGTCATGAATATATGAAATGTCCATTGACATCAAGTACAAGTTAGCCAAGCATAGATGAATCTTACCTGTCCAGGAGAAAATTAGCAACGCTGGCGTCTGTGTTCAAATTCTTCTCCGTTTTCAGCCGTCTCCATCTTTCAAAAGCATCTCCAATACAAATTCTGGTTTTATTTCGGACTTTGTCACAACGAATTTCTGAATTATAACGAGGTCTTTTTGATTTAGTTACATTAGACATTTTTATCCGACTGGAGTTAGGGTAGGTTACAGCAAAGCTGGCAACACGGATCCCGAAACACTACTGACTTCGTGATTGGTAGATAGGTGGAGGGAGGCGCGTCAGGCCAAAACACAAAATGACAACATCATCAGTTGAGGGCTGCAAGTCCACTTTTTAAATGACAATATCCTGGCCGGACTACTGTTGTCAGTGATATAAGTATTTGAAATGAACATGATTTCTTAATGTCTAGTGACACATCAGGGCCATTTTATGATTAATTGAAATAGATTTCTTACATACAGCTCCTTTAATTATAATAATCCAGTGAGATTTTTGTATGCACAAGGGGTCTGACAACAGCCAGTGCTCCACAGAGATCTGATCTCATCATCATCCAGTCTGTCTGGGATTACAAGAAGAAACAGGAAAAAATGGAGACAGACTAAATTCAGAGGAACTGTGGCAACGTCTCAAATACAGAGGAACTGCGGCAACGTCTCAAAGATGCTACAAGAAGCCCACCTACAAAGCTACAGTACTGTGAAAAGTTTTAGGCACTTATGTAAAAAAGCTGTAAAGTGAGGGTGCTTTCAAAAATAATGTCATAAATAGATTTTATTTATCAGTTAACTAAATCAAAACAACATTTGGTGCAACCACGTTTTGCATTTAAAATTGCTTTTGTCCTAGATGCACTTGTGCATAGTTTTCCAGGTAGCTTCACAGAAAGGTTTCTTGTAGCATCTTGGAGATGTTGCCGCAGTTCCTCTGTATTTGAGACGTTGCCACAGTTCCTCTGAATTTAGTCTGTCTCAGTTTTTCCTGTTTCTTCATGCAATCCCAGACAGACTGGATGATGATGAGATCAGATCTCTGGGTGGAGCACTGGTTGCTGTCAGACTCCTTGTGTATACAAAAATTTCACTGTATTATTACAGTTAATGGCAAAAGGAATGTTTGGAAAAGTAAACTGTTATTTCCTACTGACACACTAAAGCAAAATATAAAAATAACTGTCTTAAAACCATTTTTTGTTGGTGAAAATACAACTTTTTCACAGTACTGTGTATGTATGTGTGTTTGTGTATATATATACACACACACACACACACACACACTCACGCACACACACACATTGTATGTATTATAAATAGTTTATTAAATTAAATTAAGGGCTTGTTTCAGAGAATACCTATTTAAAATATTTGTTTGATATGAATATGAAATTGAATCAGTGTCTGTTTTGTTTGATCCCCCTACAACAATTTAAAAACAGTCATCCAGAATGCTATGTGTGTATGTTTTATAAAGAAAGCTTGTGTAATTTTATTTTATTTTTTTAATTATACAGCTCTATGACCTTTAGCCCATTTGCACATTGCTGTAGACCAAAAGATGGCCTCTCCTTATTCAAGCACAAGACATAAAACTGAAAGACAAAACAAACATGAAAAGTTGTGGGCGACTGACCTTGCCAAACTTTTAGGGAAAGACAGCTGGAACATTACTTGATGTCGTTTCAACAAAACCCCTTTAATTAGAAAATAGCAGCCTAAGAAACTGGATGGGGACATGGAAAGTGAACTTTGTTTGTTAAACATTTCCTCATTGTTTATTTATGTTTGTATATTAAGTAGCGCTAGTTATCCTTTCATAATTGTAAGGAACCCTAACACGACAAAAGCATAATTCCCTAGAGAAAATTGATGCTTCGGCACCAAAGGGTGATGGGAATGCTGGGATACGCACCTTCGTCTAAGCTCTTGTTTGTGTCTGGCTATCATCAGTATCATTACAGTGCTAATCTGGGTGTGGTTGGCAGGAAGAGACTCAGCCCAGTGTACCCAAAACAAAGACTGGAGCAGCGAACCCAGAGCTTCAGCAACTTCAAAGCAGAAATCTTTGCGGTTGATGAGTTTACTGTGAGTGTTTCCAAAACATTTTCTTCTGCATGTTTAAAAATGCAGAAGAATAAAATAAAGGTTCTTAAGGAGAGGTTTCACAGTCATGCTGTAGAAGAGCCATTTTGTGTTCTCCAAAGAACCTTTCACATAATAGATCTTAAAAGAACCATTTCTTCTTAATGTGAAGAACACTTCAGAACCTTTTTCCACTTTAAAGAACCTTTAGTTTAATGGAAAGTTTCCATGGATGTTAAAAGGTCTTCATGGAACTACCAAGCAGGCACAGGACATCAATATAACGTCAGGGCGACGTTGCATTTTGGTTAAGAATGAAAATCGTGTTGGTGTCAGTATTTAACGCCAATTTGACGTTGACTTAACGATGGATTTTGGTTACACAACCTAAAAACAACAATTATCAATGTCAGCTGACATCGTTATTGAACATCAAATTATCATTGACAATAGACGTTGAATTGACATTGAATTTTGGTCTTATGACGTTGTGTGCATTCTTGGTATAAATCAGCGGTTCTCAATTCCAGTCCTCGCATCCCCAGCTCTGCATATTTTGCATGTCTCTCCTTACCAACACACCTGATTCAGATAAGCAGCTCGTTGGACGAGCATGAACTCCGTGCATGAACTGTGTTCCCATTGACATGGTCCATAAACAGTGTTCATTGCTCCCTACTCCCTGGGCAGGGGACATCTGTTGAAGTGTACTTCACTTCAGAACATTCATTCTTGGATTTGCGCTGTGCAACGTCTTCACACACGGACAAGTGTGACATCATATACCTCTGTAAATAAATACAATTTAAATTCACATCTCGCAAACTTCAATGCACTTTGAATGGAACATACACGTTCGTTTTGAAGTGGAATCATGGCGGAATATCCTGTGGTGTCCACTTCGCAGGGCACTTACGTTCAAATAGAACAAACGTCTGAAGAGATAAGAGAAACATACAAAATGTGCAGAGCAGTGGGGTGCGAGGACCGGAATTGAGAACAACTGGTATAAATGCCATAACCAGAACCATAAATTAAGGACCTTTATTTTCAAGAGTGTAATGAACTAGGAATAAAGATGCTAGCCTCAGTGAATTTAGAGCATAGACACAGTTGCACACAGTTGACCATATTATAAGATAAAATTATGGTAAACCAGTATAAATGAAAAGAGGAGTCTATTGCAGATGTGAGATAAATGCCATGGGATTAAACGAGAGACATTTCTGGTCTGATGGCAGAGCCAAACCCTCAGAGACAAACAGCAAACCAAAGAAAATCTGGAGCCTGTTGCACTTCCTCTCAGTCTTTGCAGTCAGAGGATGAAGTGAAATTATGAATTGAATTTATGCATGTTGTACTTTTCAACCTCATAAATCTAAAGTGTGTTCTTTCTGACATTACACGTCTTTTATATCCTATTTTCTCATCTTTGACCTTCCTTTTCCTGTTTTTTCAGTTATTCATGTCACTTCAATGATGTATGAAGGCTTGGTTCCACAAAAACAAGGTAACTGTGACTTTATTTCGTTTTATCACATGGAATTATATTTCAGGATTGCGACTTAATTTTTTTTAAAGAAAATTAATACTTTTAGTACTTTGAAGTTAGTAAGCGACAAAAAATATTTTAAATGGATGCTGTTATTTTGAACATCAAGGAAGTATCAGTTTCCACAAAAATATTAAGCGGCACATCTATTTTCAAAATATCATAATAAGAAATGTTTTTGAGCAGCAAATCAGGATATTAGAATGATTTCTGAAGTATCATGTGACTCTGAATACTGGAGTAACGATGCTGACAATTCAGATTTGCTATCAGAGAAATACATTTTTCAAACAACTCACCTATCAACTTCATATCCTGACAATGTGATAGCTAATGATATACCAGCTGTGAGCACCTCTTTCCTTACCTCTTTGTGATTGTTTTCAGTATGATACTACTAGAGGATAAAATATATTTCCCTCTGCTTTCATTAAAATAACAGTGATAACACTGTATCAACATGATAACATTGACATATTGGATGTTGTGTCACCCCAGGGAGGCATGAATCAGACATCGTAACATCCAGCTACATGAGTCGTCTACCTTGGAAACCTGCCCTGATGTATCGCAAATCATCGGTCATGGCGTTCACTTTCATTTGTCTTCATGAAAATAGTTTAGACATGAGTTCGCCAAACGGTTATGAGGGCTTTAGAATCATCTAAAAGATTTAGCACCACACAGAGAGAAAATACCTTGAAAGAACAATTTCAGTTTTTACCGATCTACTAAAATGACTTTTGGCAAACAGGGGTGTGCTGTTTTGCTGTGAGTTGTGAAAACAGTGTGTCACTGGTGGGGTCTGGCCATGATCTGACACGCTGGGGAACAACACAAGCCTCTGAACGTCATAATGGCATTAGCTCTTAATGGGTTGAATTTTGCAAATTACTTATGGAACAAACGACAAAATAAACAACGCAAGGTTCTTGGTGGTAATATTAGCGCAGTTAAGACGTCATGTTATTGTGCTATAAACAAATTGAAAAATAATTGAATTTAGATTTTATCAGTGAGTAAAACTTGTTGTCACCCTACTATCTCATTCCCAACATTGTTCTGACTTTCCATTGTGATTTTCATGCGGCCAGGAAGGATTAAAATGAGTAATTCTTCAGCAATAGCCCTGTTTATTTTATTTAAGTGTATTCAGAATATGAAATATGAATGAGATTGGGGCTATTTTGTCATGGAAATTTAGCTCAGCACGCAACTGTAAGCTCTTCCGATTGGTTCCTGTAAGGAATGCAGAGCAGACAGTCACCTCTTATTGAATCTCAGTACATTTCTGTGTAATTTGGAATTGGGACAAGCAAAATTTGATTAAAGTACATGATTGAAAATTAAATCATACAGCATTTCTTGGCTCCGTGGTTTACGTAACTCTTCATACAATGCTACGGGAAGTATCCTGTACAAACATTGTATAATAATCATTTAAATTAAATAATTTAATCATTTGGAGTTTAACACTGAGTGGTTTTCTTATTTGTTCAGTGAAATCAAGATAAACTATCATAGATAGATAGATAGATAGATAGAACGATGGATAGATAGATAGATAGATAGATAGATAGATAGATAGATAGAACGATGGATAGATAGAACGATGGAAAGAGAGAACAATAGAATGATAGAACGATAGTGAGGATGGATGGATCGATGGATTGATGGATAGAAAGAACAATAGAAGGATAGAACAATAGAGAAAATGATGGGCAATGGATGGATGCATGGATGAAACGATGATGGACGGATGGAAAGAACAATAAAATGATAGATAGAACAATAGAAAACGATAGACTGAACAAAAGAACAAATAATGTTTGGCAAGATGGATGGATGGATTGAAAGAACAATACAACGATAGAGAGAACGATGGATGGATGGATAGTTAGAAATTATGATGGATGAATAGAAGGATGGATGGAAGGAACCATGGGTGGATAGATGGATAGACAGATGTATAGAATGATGGATAGATTGATGAATGAATAGAATGATGGATGGATCAATGGATGGATGGATGGAAAGAACAATAGAATGATAGAACAAAAGAGAGAGTGATGGACAATGGATGAATGCATGGATAGAACGATGATGGATGGATGGAAAGAACAATAGAATGACAGATAGAACAACAGAAAATTATAAACTGAACAAAAGAACGAATGATGTTTGGCTAGATGGATGGATGGATGGATGGAAAGAACAATAGAACGATAGAGAGAATGGAATGGATGGATGGCTAGATGAATGGCTAGAATTATGATGGATGAATAGAACGATGGATGGATGAATAGATAGATCGAAAGAATGACAGAACAATGGAAAAATGATATAACGTGATGGATGGTTGAGTAGATACACAGATAGAAATAATGATAAAATGATAGAATGATAGAACAAAGGCTGCATGGATGGACAGAAAAATATATATATATATAGAGAGAGAGAGAAATGTTAAGACATAACAAGGACACAAGTTCATTTTTCATTTACAGAGTATTGTTCTCACTGCTAGGGGTTTAAAAAGAACAAACTAATAACATGTAATTAAAAATAACGTGATACAACATCAACATTATTTTGGCAATTTTCACATGCAAACACTAATTTAATTTTGCTCAGTTACAGTAACATGCCATGAGAGTTTTCCTAGTACGTCAAATCTCAGAGTTTAATGAGTTTATTCCTCCCCCACTTTCTCTTTCTTTCTCTGTTTATGATCTCCGGTCAGTGCCGTGGAGCTGTGTACATACAGTACAAACGGTTAATGTGTGGTGTCTCCCACTCACACACACACACACACACACACACACCAAACATAGCAGAGTGTGTGTGTTTGATGTGGCGAGGGAGCGCTGACGTGTGTGGCACTAGTGTGTGAAGGCCGGTGGGCTGAGTGTGGCCGTTCCAGTCAAGTGCGTATGAATCTGGGAAGGCAATGATGTGTCTGATTGGTGTGTGTGTGTGTGTGTGTGTGTGTTGTGTGTGTGTGTGTGTGTGTGTGTGTGTGTGTGTGTGTGTGTGTGTGTGTGTGTGTGTGTGTGTGTGTGTGTGTGTGTGTGTGTGTGTGTGTGTGTGCAGTCCAGCACGTTTAATGTACATTGTCCCAAGTGCACTCTTCTGCACAAGTAGTTCAACTTCCTGTGGCTGGTCCTCTGTGGGAAGAAAAATAAAACCCCACTTCAGAAAAGGCCATGGGAGATGTCGGGGTTAAAGACAGACCTTCGGGTTTGTAGGAAAGGTTGTTTACACATGCACAAGCATCAAGGCCAAAAGAAAGCAAATGCTAAACATTTGAAACTGTTCTTTGCCAATTCAATCCCCCAGTTCAAGTATTTGTTCCTCTTTTGGTGTTTTTTTACAAGCTTTCAGAAGAGCAATTAAAATATTTGTTTAGCCACTCACAATATAATTTAAAGATACTAACTTTCTTGTAGTGGTATTTTTGCACAGCAGAGTTTGAGGTTACAACTAATTGTTTGTCTTGAATTAATTTTGCTCAAAGAAAATAAAGCCTGTTTTTTGGCCTTTTTTGTTTTCTTTTTTTGTTTTGACATTTTCATGACATGCAAGTATTTTTGCATTATGGTACTAATTGATTTTCTGCCCTTAATTTATATTTTATTTTAATATATTGTTGAAGATGAATGAATGAATGAATAAATAAATAAAAATGTATTGTATTGTTTGGTTACACTTTACAATAAGGTCTCATTTGTTAACATTAACTGTTATGCATTAACTAACATTAACTAACATTGAGCAATGTATGCTTGAGAGCATTTATTAATCTTTGTTAGTTAATAAAGATACAATTCTTCATTGATTTTTCATATTAGTTCACAATGCATTATGTTAACAGATACAACTTTTGATTTTTAAAATGCATTATTAAATGTTGAAACTAACATTATTAGCAATATAAACATGGCTAGACAAATATGGCTGGATAATTGCACTGAAAATAAATGAATGAAATTTTGCACAGCAAAGAAAAGGCCTATCTTAGAATATTTTCTGAAGTGTGACATTTTGATTATTTGATTTAATTATTTTGCATTACGGTTCAGTTTTTTTTTGTCTTTTATGTCTACAAATTGGTATTATAATAATATTTGATCTGATACAAGAAGAAAATATAAATAAGATTATATAGATAGATTATTACATTTTAAATCATTGCAGTAAAATGAGAATAATGGGAGTTGAAAAACAAGTATAAAATTCATATGCATAACAGTAATAACAATTTAGTTATATTTAGGTGGGAAATAATATAAAAAAAATATCTAAATTGACATGAAAATTAATAAATTAATTATGAATTAGTATAACAGTTGGCAATTAAAGGACAGAATTATTCACTAATATGTTTATCTGTGTTTGTGAATGCAGGGCCTTTGTTGGAGAATGTTATCCCGGGACCTGTGAGGAATGGGGTGCTCTAGTTGTGTCTTTCTGGCCCCCATGAATTTAAGTGACATCTCTAGTGAAAGGCCATTTCAGTGCACAACTGTTTTGCAGATTTCTTCAGCACAAGAAAATGAAAACCACACTGAACAGACACCGAAATAGAACTCAAAGTGCAGGCGAAAGAAGCACTGTCATTTGAAAACCCTGACAAAGCACGCCTTTAAACCTCTTTCCTGAAGCAGTCCAGTAACATTTACACAGACATCCCAAAAACAGTCATTCCTGGTGAAAAAATATGGAGGCTTATTTTGGCCACCAGACCTTCTTGTCAAACAGTGAGCATGTGCACATCCTCTCTCTTGAGAAGTGCTGACGTAACAACACGTTGACACTTCTCGTTCCAGCGACTGTCAGGCATCGAAATTGGCTAAGTCGCCTTCCCATTACTCAGAAACCTGATCCCAGGTCAGGTGTTGGAAGGGCGGACGTCAACCAGGGAATTTAACATGCTGAGGAGATCTTGGCAGGACAAAAGTGTGTTTTCGGGATGCTAAAGCATCGACACTGTCACCCTTCTGCCTTGCAACTTTTATATGGGACGCGAAATTGGGCCACGTATGTGTTGACAAGCTGTAAAGTGAGATCCAAAAGCCTTTTCCCCAGTGTGGCTGTAGCTTTATTAACATTCCAGTTGCATTCTGGGAAAGCACAGTTATTAAAGGCTACCCATTAGTCGTGGAGGCAGGAGCCGTGGACTTTGCCAGTCATGGCTGTTGCCTGGAGACGGCGTCTCCCGAGCAGCGGAAGCAGATATCATGCGTACTGGGGTTCGGTGTTGGACATGAGAGGGAGAACCAACACTAATCCTCTTCCTGTTGATTCCACTTTGGATCCCCAAGCTGCCTCTTCCCACGTTGACACAAATACTTGGGCTCATGTGACATCCTGTATGGAAGAGGCGAACAATGACGGACCTCACGTCAAGGCCTGGGAACTGCGCTGTGAGAGACGTACCATCACACCTCAAACACATCAAGCCAGTTCCGCTCTCGGCTCTTAAGTGTTTAGTGTCTCGTCACCAAGGTTCATTTCCCGCAATACTGGAAAGGAATGTGTCAGCACTGATTTTTTTATTTTTTTTCTCTGTGAATACATAAAATAGAATACATACATAGTATAAAAAAAATAAAAAAAATAAAAAAAAAAACTTTATACAAATAAGATTTTTTTTGTTTGTTTTTACTTTGTATATTTGTTCACATAAAAAAATGTTTTCCTTACAATTTACTTACCCACATTTTTTTCTAGAATGGCTAAAAATATTAAAATAAAATTAATAAAATAATTAAACATATTAAACAAATTCTAAGTAATTAAAAAAGATACAACAAAAAATAAAAGATAATATAAATAAGAATTATAATATAAATAAAACATTTAATATAATGTCATATTTCTTTTGCCTTCTGGTAACATGGGAATAAGGTTGAATGTCAGAGCTCAACAAATGCAACACTACGATTTGTTTAAGAAATAAGAAAATGCAGTGAGATTAACTTGTCTTCACATCATTTTGCATAAATGGTCCAAATGATATTATTTCTTGAATGTCACAATTTGAAAGAAACATTACACTCTTGATAATGGTAGAAAATCATGTGTTAACAGGATTGCGTGCAACATTCAGGCAAATAAATACTGAATATTAAACATGTTATGTGAAATCCTTTTACAGCTTGTATTTCTGGTATTACAGAAAGAATAACATTTCTAAAAAAAAAAAAAAAAAAAAAGTATAATAAATTGAAATAACATTATTTGAAATATTATAGAAACTTTCGTCATTAAAAAATAAAAACAAGAAAATTCGGTAGATATTGTTAAAATGATGGTATGACTTTAATTGCATAATACAGAGACAGGGCAGGCCAAAATCACCATTTTAACCAGATACTTTTAGGTTAATTTTATTTCAAAGAATAATATATCTAGCATATTTAATTGGTCTTGTGGCAAACAAAAATAAAATAAATAGAAAATAAAATAATGCTTTAAAAAAAATAATGGGACACAGTATACCATATTAATAAAAAAACACCCAGGTACATTATAATCACTGTAAGCTGTATGGATAAAAAAGAACACATTTTATGCCTTAGTGATTGCTGAAAGTGGTAAATGGTGAAAGCCACAGACCTTAACTACCCCTCATTTGTTTGTACATTGCTTAATGCTCTAAAAACATGTTAAATAACAGTGCTGGAGCCAGAGTACTTATGCAGTAGATTTTCTCAGGAGAAATTAGCTTTTTATGCTAGATTTGCCAAGATAAACAACCTAGCGCTTCATTTGTTTACAGTAGTGGCAGGTTTCTTTCAGTGCATTTCTCTTTGTCTTGGATTCTCACTTTCTCTGTTTTGTTCTTGGTGTGTAGATGGAGTGGAAATAATAGCGCTAATGATTCTGGTGTATTTAGTGAGACTGACTTCACCTTTGACCTCTGATGTCACCCACAATAATGTCAAAACTCAGGTGGTCACGCCGTGTTAAAGGAATAGTTTACTGAAAAGATTCTGTCATCATTCACTCACTCGTGTCGTTCCAAACCTGACTTCAGTTTTTCTGGAAAAATTTAACATAATGTTCTTGCTGTTTTTTCCAGTGAGAGCAATGCCGAACATTCATAACATTGTGAACATTTTTATTTAATTTTTTCATGGAACAAAGTCATTCAGGTTTGAAATGACTTCCTTGCAAAACAGCACATTTTGGCTTAATCTTATATTCCATTCATTTTAACTGCACTCCCATATTATACAAAAGGTAAGATTTATTTACTTAAAGACTTGTCCAAATAATTAGATCAGTAAAAATGCTAACAATTTTATTTTATTTTTTCACCCTAGAGTCTTTTTCATCATCACAGCATGTCACATCTGAAGAACATATTAGCATCAAACAGCTCTACCCAGATCTGTTATCCAGATTTGAGTTGGCCTGAAAGAAGCTGCTTTGCGTTTTTGTCTTCAGTATTGGAACATGATAAGTGGAAGCACATCTCTTTCCCATTCACGTTGTTGCAAAGTGAAGATGTGGCTTTTGGCTGTGATTTAAACCTCTGGCAGATGCAGCTGACGTCATTTTAACATGTAAGTGCTTCATTTCTGCATACCGGTATCATTTAGTAAAAATATGCTCTATATAACAACGCAGTGGTGCCAGAAATTAGATGCTTTTGGCCATGTTTGTAAAGACGATTAAAGTTTAATTCCTTAGGATCTCGTGTTTAGCATAACTTCACTGAATGCAGTTCATTATGTTATGATATAATATACTAGAACATGTAATTAATGCTGAGGGAGGCGTCACTGTTTCTATTGCTTATACTTAGGTTTAGAAATTTCAACAAACCCCTAATTCTAAGTAATAAACTTTAGTGCATTATTTGTGGTGTGGACATTAAATCAGGTGGCTTATTGGCGAGAAGTATGTTGTTACTTAAGTGAAAACTGCTGATCGATAACACAGTAAAAGATCCATTAGACTTACTTTGATGGAGAGACTTGAAGCATATTTAGTGATTACAATATTATAAGCAGAGTTGCCAAGTGTTATGCTAATTTTGCATTAAAAAAATGAGTAGAAACACCAAGATTTAATTTAATTTTTTCTTTTTTTTGGAGGGAGGGAGGATTGGGTTGGGGGGGGGGGGGGGGTCGAATTAAATAAACGCAAGTAAAAAAAACAAAACAATAATAAAATTAGAATTCCATTTTCACCAAGTTTACCACTATGTTGCAATTAGTTTGAACAGTTTAATCTAATTTTATGCTATTAAATAAAGCTCCTCTGTGCAAATTATGTTCCTCTAAATCAATAAAGTTTGTTGGTTAAACGTAATTTCATTTGCTTCTATTGCAAAAAGATTAATGCAATGTTGAATTTATTTATGTATTCATGCTATTTATTTTAGACCCAAATGTCAGTGTATATACTTTTTACAGTAATTGCTAGAAATACATTCATTTACATATGCACCTTGAAAGTGTATATATTTTTAGTGCTGTCAAATGATTAATTGCATCCAAAATCAAAGTTTTTGTACTGTGTGTATTTATTATGTTTATGTAGATACACACACATGCATGGATATATTTAAGAAAAATATGTTGTTTATGTATTAAAAATAATTATATATAATACCAATTATATGAATATAGATATACACATGTTAATACATGTAAATATTTTCAAAATGTATACTGTATGTGTGTGTATTTATATATACATAATAAATATACACAGTATACACAGTGTGCAAACAACAACTTTTATTTTGGATGTGATTAATCGTTTGACAGCAATAATATTTTTAAATTGCTAGAAATGCATTATTTACATGAATTTAAATAGGCGTCTTGAATGGAAACATAGCAAATTAGCAAATGCACTGAAAATAATTTAGTGTATAAAGAATTTTTACCCCTGGAAACCATATAGCAATGCTCTTTTTCTTCAAAAAATGTCAAATCTACTTGTCATTTATTGTTAAGTCTTGCATATGATAGTTCCTCATGACTGACACAAGTTTTTTTTGCAGTAGTAGGTCAAGTACTTCCAGTATACTTCCCTCCATACAGTTGAGAGTGGACACCAGCCGGCTGGGAACAATCAGCCCAAGCGGTCACCAGCACGTTTTTTTTTTTTTTTTTTTTTTTTTTTTTTCTGGGAATAATTGCCAAAGGTTAGTGTCCAGTGTGTATTGTGGTTGTTCAAGGGGCTTGACCCCTCAACCACAACAGAAAAATCTCAACCACAACAGCTGTTCGCCTCAAATGGCCCTTCATTCCTCCATTCCATAGCGAATGTACACAAGCACCAACATCAATGTTCTGCATTTCAGGATAGACAGATCATCTTTTTATCCTAAGTACAAGAAAAATGTTGAGCTTTCTCTCACCTTTTTCGAAAATACAAAGCTGTAGAATGGGCTTTTCAAAAGAGTTTTGAGGAATAACATGCACATTTTCCACTTACAGTTCTTTGTATCCTTGTCCTGTAAACATGGCAAAAATAAGCCTTTGATTTTAGGTTCAAAGTGAGAGCCGTACTGGACAAAGTCTCTCAGCACCCACCTCAAGCCCACAAGCCTTGGCATTGACTATAAAGGGAATCTACTCATAGCTATAAAGTTCAAATTTAAAATTTTACAGTAAAAGAGAACAGAAATACACAATCTGACATTCCCAATTGGATCACATGTTAATTAGTTTGGATTTGCTTAACTTCAAATGAACTTCGGCTCTCTTTCTGTGTTTCAGTTCAAAAAAGCTTGTGAGGAGTTCTTTAAAGAACAGAAGATTTAGTGTCAGTTCATTTCTGAGGATTAAAGCACCTCCTTCTGTACTCCCATCCCCCTCAGATACACTTTCAGACCGGCCGAGTGTCCACTGAACTGTTTCTTTTAAGAGGACAGAAGTGGCTTCTATTGCATGCATGGAAAAATACAGCAGCATGCCTGAAGCATTGATTGTTTAAAACTAATAAGCCTATAGAAAAGACAATATTTGTGTGAACCAAATCAGTTGATAATATGTTTATTGCTGAACTGTTTTGAACACTGAATGAGACATGATGAGTTTTTGAGAGGAAATATGTTTGGTGCTTAAGAAAGGTTAATTTTTTTAAACTATTATTATCAGTGTTGAAGACAGTTGTACTGCTTAATATGAATTTGGATACCATTATGCATTTTATTTTATTTTTTAATGAATAGAATGTTCAAAGGAACAGCATTGTAAAATTATTGTGAAAATGAAAAGTCTTTGCTGTCATTATCATTTTAATGCATCCTTGCCAAACAAGTGTATTAATTTATTTAAAAAAAAGCCACTTTACAGTACTTAAAGCCTTTATAATAGTATAATTCATTATAAAGGGTTATTAAAGGGTATAATGCATTATAATTATTCATAATGCCTATTGTAATACATTAAATCTTGTCGTGAATAATTAACCAAATTTAAAATGCATAGTGTAACAATGAATTGACAAGTGTTATAATGTATTATCTGTGATTACGATTATTCATGAGATTGTACAATGCATTATAAGGCGCATTACAAGTCATAATTAATGCATTAAAACTACTTTTATAATTCATTATATATAAAGGCTTTAAGTAAAGTGTTGCTAAAAAAACAAAAAAAAACAAAAAAAAACCTTTGAATGCTAGTTGAATGCTAATTTTATTACTTATCTCATATTATATTCATATTTAATAGTGGAATATGTACAAACCAAATTATACAGCATTTAGATCCATTAGTCCTATTAGCATTTCAAGAATACTGTCAAATATAAGAATACTGTCACTGTCAAAGTGATTAATCAATCTGATTCACTGAGAAAGAAACGGCATTTATGAGCATGCCGTTTAACAAAAACATTGATTCTGGAATCAAACCAGTGACTGTAATTGATGTAGTTGTTTTTGTTGAGTGAGTCATTAAATGACTGACTTTATGGAAATTTTCTTTTTTTTCTTCTTTTTTTTTTTTTTTTTTTTTTTTTTTTTTTTTTTTTTTTTTTTTTGTTGAAAACAGTGATTCATTTAGGAACAAAACATTACCATAAAAGTTCTGCTGTGTTTATGCGTGGAACTATTCTCAACGTCACAGCATAAAGAGACAAAGTAACTGTTGATACCTTGTCTAAAAAGTCACTCAGTATTAACTTATTTAATGAACTGTTCTCTAAAAGCAATATCACATACCAAATAATCACACACCTAACAGAAATATTTGATTATCATTGGTCAGTCACAGCATTCTGTGGTCAAATATTTTTGTGATGATGTTTTTAACGTGACCAATTTCCTAGTCACTTTGAATGGTCCTAAACACCCTGTCTATGACTTTACATTTTCTCTCCCATATTTGTAACCCAACAAGACCAAAAAATGCTGCGTTTGGATGATTCAGCAGCCAGAACTTTAAAGGTTTCATAGCTAACATGATACTCCTCAGGATGTCAACATTTAGCCCTCTCTCCCTCTTTTTTCTTCTCTTTTTTTTCTCTCTTTCAAGCACAGAACCACTAGAAGGAGGATCACAGCCAATCCAAATTCTTTTTTTTCTGCTTGAACCACTGCCTCCTGTTTTTTGTGACCAATTTCATCAAGGCTGGATCAGCACATGTCCAATTTGGCACCCGCTTGCTTGGTCTCGCATGTGAGGACATACTGAACAAACACGACTCTATGCCCAATTATAAGGCCACCTTTATTAAAGGATGCTTCTGAATGGTATGAGAAAAGACCTTTAAAACCCCACTTATGTCATCATCTGGGACCCTGGAGGTTTTTTGAAGTATGCATTTGGAGTTGTGAGTAGTGAAGTCATGAGGAAGGGTACTTTTAATTGTTCGTGGTCATTCACCACAGTCACAGCCAGGCCTGTTAGCCGTCCTCTTTTTATTGTGCAGAAACGCTGGCCTATTGTTTGTCTCCAAGCTCTGGAAATTTCTGATCAGTTTAGATGAATAAGCACCGAGCAGCTCTCGTTCCCTATTGATTGTCGCATAAGCCAAAGGCAGTTAAAAAGAAATCCCTGGTGAACCAAATGAGGTGCAATTTGTTTGTTTCTCTTGAAGCTTGTAAAGTGGAACCATGTGAAACAGACTTATATCTCTGAAGACTTTGCAAATAATTGGAAGTCTCAATTCCTGGTTACCACGTTTCAAACATAATTACAAGTTGCAGGCATAGTTTGTTTTGTCTGATGTGGTTCTTTCATTTGCTTGCTGCTGTTTTCAGCCCCAAAATCAGCATCAATAAATTCAGTTTTTCATGTTTTATTTATTTACCCAACGTAGTGCTATGGCATAAAACTAAAGACCAAACAAAAGCAATCTTTACTAGCTCACATAGCTTACAACACACTCTTGAAATGCATGATTGCACTTTAGTATATGGTTCGCCAAAGAGTCTTTTGGTTGCCTGCATTCATACCGTGAGAACCATTAGAGAGTGAAATGCTGCACACAGAATTGCTTTCTGATTTGGTGTTTGAGCAGAAAATAGTGTGATCAGGTGGTCAGTGCTGACAGCAGTTGGGATGTAATGATGCAGAAGACCTGGGGTGGATGTTCTCCTCTTGACATGAACGCTGTCCAACAACACACACTAACCCACACAGACAATGTGATCCTTACTAAATCATCCAATGCTCCAGATGTATTTATCTGTATGACTGCATTTGGACAACACAGTCTTAATCAAATTATGGATTATGGATAGACATCTGATTCATAAAAAGAAGTAAATTGATAGAATAGAATATAATATAATAGAATAGAATAGAATAGAATAGAATACTGAATGGTAAATAAAACTGCAACTTTGCAATAGAATAGAATAATGGTTAATACATGAAACGTCATAATACAATAGAAAACAATAATAGTATTTTATTATTAATGTTGAATGTATGATGTCTAGCGGTTAAAGGGGTCATATGATGCAATTTCAAGTTTTCCTTTCTCTTTGGAGTGTTAAAAGCTGCTCATGCATAGATAAGATCCATAAAGTTGCAAAGACTAAAGTCTTGAACCTAAAGAGATATTCTTTATAAAAGTTAAGACTCATCCACACCCTCCTAAAACGCCTTGTTTAAACACGCCCCACATGTCTACGTCACTGTGTGGGAAGATTTGCATAACACCACTGAAATGTACGTGCAAAGAAAGAAGGCGTAACTTTGATTCTCGCTTTAGTATTGTTGCCGCTGCCGCCATGTTGTGGAGATGCAATGTTTCATTGCGAAAGCGAAACTACTTTGTTTGGCCTTCCAAAAGAGGACACAGCTAGAAATCAGTGGTTAGGTTGTATCTACAACACTCTTCCAGAACAGTTCAAGGAAAAAATTAGGATTTGTTGGTTGAGTTTTATTTAGGACTGTTTCCTGAACCTGTGAGAGTAGCCTACAATGCCGGCTGTTCTGACTCACATCCTGTAAGTACTTTTTCATATTTAAAGAATTTGCCACTGACAATTCAAATGCTAGTTTTGAGCACTGTAGCGTAGCACTTGTTGTTTTTCGTTTCTCCAATCACAAATGCAGACATGGTTTTATGTTTATAAGGCACGATCCAACGCAGCATGTAAAAAGACAGTATAAGTCGTTATAATCAGTAATTATGTTCCCACTGGATGCAACAAATGCCTGGTTTGTCATGTGTTTTTATTGTTTTTGTCTCGTTGCGCAACGCCGGGACACGGCATCACACTATGGTAAGGGGTGTAACATTTCCGTCACACGCTTGAGGTATTTGGCCAATCACAACGCACTGGTTAGCTGGCCAATCAGCGTACACCTCGCTTTTCAGAACAATGAGCTTTTTAAAAAAACGACGTGTTTCAGAAAGCCGGGGCATAGAGGAGAAACAATAATGTACAGTATGTGGAAAATAATGTTTTTTAACTTTAAACCGCAAAAACACATTTCATTACACCAAATACACAAAATAATGCTCTTTTTTAGCAACGTCATGTGACCCCTTTAAAGAGATTCAACCAAAATTTTGTCGTCATTTACTCACCCTCAAGTTGTTACAAACCTGCATGAGTTTCTTTCTTCTGTTGAACACAATAGAAGATATTTTTAAGAATGTTGGTAACTAAACAGTTGATGGTAGCTATAGAGTTCCATAGTATATATTTCCATACTATGGCAGTCAATGGCTATGAAATTTTGCCTTGGTAGCTAGTTAATATAAAATAAGTTTTTTGTATTTTATTTCAATTAATGTTTATTTCAAATAACAAAAATAATTTTTTTTATGGTTTTAGTAAACTATAATGACCCTATTATATATAATATTAGTGTATATATATATATATATATATATATATATATATATATATATATATATATATATATATATATTTATGTATATATAAAATACCCCCCTTTATGTCAGAATCAGTAAAAATGCATAGTTACTTGTAGCAACAGTAGCTGGTTAGTGAAATATCATCATTCCTTAGCAATAATGCTAAAGAATTCAAATTAATGCTATTTAAGGTTCTAAAAATGTTCATCAGCATTCACCAGGTGACTGCAGGCTTAAGATAAACGCCCCTGACAGGCTGATGGATGGTGTCTTTTTTCCTAAGAGGTCTCCCTCAACACAGGAAGAGGGTAATGGTGTGTGCAGCAGCCAGCAGCACTTACTGAAACTGATTATTTTCTTTGTTTCAGCTCCATAATGACTGCATGCAGGACAAACAGAGATCAGCTCTATTAAACAACCTCAAGACCTTTTAGGAAGGTGTTCTGCATGAAACTCTGAAACACAGCGATAGGCATCGGCCACAGCAGGCGCCGAAACATTATCCATCTCTGTCCTGAAACTGGTGGCTTACTGGATATCTCAGATCTGTACACTCAAAAGAGCTCGCTAAGAACAAGAACAGCTTTACCTGGCTCCTTCTAGGAGTTCTTTAAATCAGCTCACTGGGGACAAAGCAAAGATATTGGGATTTTTCTGTTGTCTGCAACATTAGCAGAGATTGCGTGTAATAAGGCCATGGATGGCTCTGACAATCAGGGCCTGATTGCTTTGGCTGGTCATAAGAGTGCCAGCGCTGTTTGATGTGCTGACCAAAAAGGCCAGGGCTGCTCTCTGATGCCTTGCCTCATCACGATATGAGCGTTCAGCAATGTAGAAGTAATGGGGAGCTCTTGTCTACCAGGCCTCCAAAAGATAGAAACCAAAAAAAAAAAAACACAACAGGAAAAAGTGACTTCTACATAATTTTTAGCTGCATTTTTATGTTGTTGTTGAAGGCATTTAGGCATGTCTTCTGAGAAACTGTATGAGAGAAAGATCTTACTGGTGCATACAACTAATTAAAAGTGTCAGGCTATATAGAGAAAATGTTTATTTCCTTTATGTAAATAAGGGATATTGGGGATATTGGAATGAAAGAAATGGAGCTTGAGGAGATTGAGGTAAATGTGTAACTGAAAACAGATATTTTTCTCTGTGGCATCAATCAAACGGTCTGCACATATCCATGAGAATAGAATAGAATAGAATAGAATAGAATAGAATAGAATAGAATAGAATTCTATAAAATTTCAGGGTAACATTTTACAATAAGGTCTTATTTGTTATTTTTGCTCTTAAAAACTTATTACCAAAAATTTAAATAAGGAATACTGTAGTTCACCCAAAAATGAAAATTTGCTGAAGGTTTACTCACTCTCAGGCCATCCAAGATGTAGATGAGTTTGTTTCTTCTTTTGAATAGATTTGGAGAAAATAAGCATTACATCACTTAAAACAAATAAACAAGACATTTTTTTTTTCACTGGATAAAGCAATATTATGGATATTTTGGATTACTTGTAGATTATTGTGATGTTTTTTATTAGCGGTTTGGACTCTCATTCTGACAGCACAATAAAAAGAGAAGTAATGCTAAATTTCTCTCAGTTTCCTGCTACTTCTTTTATTATAATGTTTTTGTTATGTAAATTTGTATTAGAAATTTTTAATTTACTGTAATTTTTTGTTTATATATTTGTATATATTTATAAGAAAATTGTTAATATAATGTTTATTTAATATTTTCTTAACACACACACACACATACACACATACACACACACATATGGCATGATATTATCATCATATATTGAGAAGTTGCAGTAAAACAGTTTTACAGTACAAAGTGAGTGTCGTCTCATGGGCTCCCGAGTGTCTATGGTTTCCAAGAAGAATGTCTACAACAAGCAGAAATGGCCCCTCAAAACACATAGTTCTTATTTAAAGGGCAGATCTCTTAGAATCACAAGGAAATGTATGTGTGCTGGCCCCAGTCCAGTTTACTTGAGTATCAAACATATTTAGAGTATAAATCTTTGAGAAAGTCTTTGTATCTTTGTGTGTGTTGATGGATTGTGAGAGACTTAGACTGCACTTTTTTTTTTTTTTAAATCAAGTGTCTCTCAAGCTTATTGTGTTGTGTTTCGAACAGACATGTCCTCACTCTCTGCTGACCACTAATTCACAACCACATAAATAATGCCTGTAACGTTTAATCAAGCACAAAACAACTGCATTTAAACAAAAGGCAAACTCACCCCATATATTTTGTAAGGATCCACTATTATAGCTGATTAACACATAGGCTTTTTCTGGCATATGTAACTATAGAGAGGCTGTTGTCGGGGGGTGTTTAGATTTAGTCATTAGTCATGTTCTTGACATCATAGTGCATAATATGCTATTATCCTGTATTGCATAATTATATGTTAGTATAGAAGCCAAACCAGGTAGACGTTACGATAACAGCTTTTAACTGTTTGTCTGGTGCCTCTGACTGCCCTGATTACCTGAATAACAGATGGGAGTGTAGGGGAGTGAGGTAAGCTGTGCCACTTTTTTTACATAAGTTCTCCTCTAGACAAAAAGAAAGCTGCCATGTCAAGGGAACAGCTGTGTTATATGTAAATAATTTTCATCTAATTCATCTAAAATACAAAAATGAACATAAATGAGTTCATGCCAAAACTATCCCAGTCGAACGTGTAATTTGGCTAGACATTATTTGCCTTTCCTTAAATGTTCCCAAACCAGCCAGGAAATGTTTTAAAATTCCAAAATGCGGTTACCGAAGAACATATTGGTTTTTGCAAACATAAAATCTTATGTAATTGTAACTTTATGTGTCCTGATTCTTAGAAAACAAATTAAGAATACAAATTTAGAGTTTTACTGGATTCAAACTAAGGTGCTATTTTTTCCACATTCTCACCAACAACGTTAAAGGGAAAAATGAAATGTTGATCCCTGTTTGCATTTCCCCCAACTGAGTGTGTCAATATATAATTTTGTGGGAAAAACATCCTTGGTTATTTTCTTTGAAAGTTGATTATTTTCTTTGAAAGGTGGGACTCTCTTCATCTGCTTATTTTTTTTTGGTACTTCAAAGTGATTAGGATTCAGTTTCAAGTTTTTTCAACGACACCCTTGTAATAGTAGCCACTGACACATTTTACCCAGATGCAGCTTTGACACCCTTTAGAAAAAAGAGAGAAAAAAAATTCATATGCAAGAAATTAGATTTTTCTTTATATATATATATATTGTGTGTGTGTGTGTGTGTGTGTGTGTGTGTGTGTGTGTGTGTGTGTGTGTGTGTGTGTGTGTGTGTGTGTGTGTGTATATATATATATATATATATGCACACACATACACAATTAGGATTTTTATGATCTGGAGTCTCTGTTGATTTTGAGATATGAACACAACCAATATTTATGTATAGATGGATTTGTTTTAGCAATTGTTTTAGCCACTGTTTACTTGCACATAAGCATTGTATTCTGTGTTTAAATTTTAGTTTTGAAACCCATTTCCTTTCACATAAATAACACGTGCAGACAATAGCATGCAAGACCACCGTTTTTAACAACCATCCGGTTTGCAAATGGTTTAGATTTTTCAAGTTACCAGTTGAACTTTCAGCCGTTCGCAGCTTTCTCTCCAGTTGATATTAATTTTACATTTCACACTTTATAGCCATTTTATGCAGGCTAATTCTGCAACAGCTGCACAGTTAACTGTTCAATCATTCGTGCTGTTCGGTGCAATAAAAAGAGCTGTGAGGTGAGACGCGCCTGAGGGTGACACACGGGAAGACCCACTGTGGGCTGACGGAGTGGCTTTCAGTGCTCCCAGGCTTGTTTCTGGCTGGCCGCTTTTCCAAAGCCCAGCTTTCCCAGCAGGTGATTTGGGTAGCTACTGTTTATTAAGCTGTTTTGTGGGCAGTAAAATGCAAGAAGTGGCCTATTAGGCCCTGTCCATGTCTGACAGACTGTGGCCAAGCAGTTCACTAATTACTGCTTATAAACGATTTAATTTCATTACTTATCGCTGAGCCCAGCAAAAAGGAAAGACATTATTTGTTCAAATCGACCAATACCAGTCATGTAAATCACAGATTACTCTCCTTCCATTTGTCCAATTAGGTGCTTCTGGCTTGTGCTCAAATGACAAGCTCAGATGCACGTTTGCCTGCTAACCTGTGTTAACTCGCAAAACTAAATGAAAGTCCCATTCTTTCATAAAGATTTCTTTTCCATGATGTGATAGCATGAGGCATCAACT
Source organism: Cyprinus carpio (assembly GCF_018340385.1). NCBI lineage: Eukaryota > Metazoa > Chordata > Actinopteri > Cypriniformes > Cyprinidae > Cyprinus > Cyprinus carpio. Next base: position 28,240,774 of record NC_056616.1, on the reverse strand, counting down.
GTTATTTTTAGTAAATGCATGGGAACAGCCAGCTGACATGCTAATGCATGTGTATGCCTTTAGACCCATTTAAATGTGTTTTCGTCAAAACACGGAACACCCAGAAAGTCACATATCATATAATTTAGGAATTATAACTCATTTAATTTTGTCTGGGTTTAAGTGATTTCACTTATTTTTTATAATTATAGCACAATAGCACATTACTATAAATCAGAAGCAAATGATGTGGTTATTTGAGGGTTAGACATCAGCAAATCTCCAGAACCCGCAAGGTTTCATATGGCATATTATATTCCAATTATTACTGTTGAAGTGTGAGGAACTTAATCTCCTTTGTGTGCCAGACTGTTCTTGGTTGACTGAAACCAGATCATGCTTCAAACTGGTTTCCTTTCATTTTCATATTTATTGGGTTGCGGTTCAAACCATAACCACAATTTTTTTGACTGACAAAGTCATATTAACCACATTTTATGATGTAGAAGGGAATTCATGAAATTAATCATAATTATTCTGTTCAAACTGACAGTCATGGTTATTAGTGGTATAGAAAAATCACATTTAATATTTTTCTCACACAGTATAACTGGGACTTCATACATGGTCATATTGTTTTCATTAGATTTTAGGAAATTGTATGTCATCGCATAATATTAAAAGCAAACTATTGAAATTCTCTGCAGTCATATGCAAGATTGCACCTTTGTAAAAAAAAAAAAAACATGGATACAGGAAACATGAATGTAGCGGTGGTTTAGATTTTCAGACCGATATACAACGTTGGATTGAACGGAAACGAATGTTATAAAATCCCTGAAGCCTGCTATTGACCAATCAGAGTTAAGTATTATGGAGCAGTGTAATAAGAGCATGCGAAAATGTTTTCTGAATGTACGAAAAGTCATACTGAAAAATTCGACAATGATGTGAATTACTTAAAATACTTATATAAAGCTTATTTAATATCTGGTTAAGCTGCAATGTTCTGGTTATGCTGCAGATTTTTGCCTATTTCATATGCCATAAAATAAGTGTGTAATATGGTCCTATGGTGATTTGTCAAACCAAAAAAGACAAACTGGTGTCCAGATTTCCAAATACAGAATGTCATATAAAAGTATTTGACTTTGAAGAGATCCACACAAAGATTTTTACAGACAGGAAGGAAGGAAATAACATTGGAAGTAAAGGAAGAGCCAAATTAAACACTTGTCTGGTGCTGTTGGATTTTGCTATGGTAACGATTCCAATGGCTTTGGGACCATATCCACAAAAATGGGAGCTTTATTAGCAAAAGAGAAACTGTACACAGTACATTCAGACTTAACTCAGACAATAAGCGTGTTTCTTCATGGGAATCTGTTTATCCAGCCCTGTAGACCAGGGTTATTCAAATCTTACCCTCGAAGGCCAGTGCACTGCAGAGTTTAGCTCCAACCCTGATCAAACACACCTGAGCATGCTAATCAGTGTCTTTAGGATCATTAGAAAATCACAGGTAGGTGAGTTTGATCAGGGTTGGAGCTAAACTCTGCAGTGCACTGGCCCTCAAGGGTAAGATTTGAATAACCCTGCTGTAGACCATCATCTCATTGGAGGTTCTTCATTATTAAAAACATTCTCCCAGGTGAGCTCATGGCTTCAAATGATCATGACTCAAACACAACACTTCAGGCATCGGCAATTAAATGATGTCAGCTTCATCTGAACATCGAGCAAACTTCATTGCTTCTGGGTTGCCTGTCTAATAGCCTCTTTAGCAGAAATAATTGCAATACAAATAGGCTGTGCTGATGAAATACATACTTTTGCATTTAAAGGTGTTTCTTTTAAAGGTTTCATAAAAGCATCCAGAGCTTGGCACTCCGTTTAAGTACGTGTCAAACTCTTTGTTGCCAGTATTAGAGAGCCAGACTCAGAGACGTGCAAAGCAGAATTGGGTTGCATAGGAACTGAATTCCTCCCACGGACTCATGTGGTGAAAATTTGAAAAAGCGTTTAGTTGTGTGGGTTGGAGAGCGTGTCTTTTTGATGTTTTTCTCTTTGTCTTGTGTTGTGCAGCATTTAAAATGGGAACACTGTGTATATGCTCGCGATATAGACACATTTCATTTGTCTACTAGAACCTTTTTAAATTTGCTGCTTTCTCCAAATGCACAAGTTCACCACCAGAACAGTGACTCCAGTTTAGCTTGTATAGTTTGATTATTGGAGGTTTATCACTATTGCTCTCATTCAGGCACATATGAGATTTTAGACATTCATTATGGGCTATGAACCTTGTGATCAAATGAGGGGGCAGTTGAGGGCAGCGCTGTACTGAAGGATTTTTCTTTCAGCTGTTTGAGCCCATTACCCTGTCCTCGACACAACCCCGTGCAAGCATTTGCATCAAACCTTAATCCAATGTGTGCTGCTCGAGAAGCTAAGAGTGCTTCAAATAGCACCTCTTTTCTGCTATTTTAGGTGGGAAAAATGTTGGAATTATCTGTTCTGGCTTGGATCATTAGCTTAGCATTCATCTTAACATTTTTTTGCGCTTTTTGTTGGTTAGAAGCTCTTAAACGTTGTGGGAATTGCAGATTAAAAACAAAAAGCTGTGGGGATATCAAAGTCCGCTCCGCTTAGCTCGATGTTGTGCCATGTCCAAGCTCCTACTAAGAGCAGATCGTTCCGCTGTGAGCTGATTGCTAATTAGCACCCTGTTCATTTTGTTTGTTGTTTTTGCTTGGCATGGTTACTGTGAGTTCTTTCTGCTTTGATGATGCAGAAACTTTTCCCAAATTCTCGTTTGATTGCACTTAAATGTTTAAATGTAGTCTGTGTATATAACATTTTTGCATCCTTCTCATCATTTTCAATTTGAAATTGTGTTAAGGGATTTTTGTACATGGGGCTTCCAGGAACTGATAAGTTTAACAACCCGAGGCACCTTTTTTGTTGACTTGGACAAAACCAATCCAGACTCTATATTGTGAAATAATTCCATTCATAACTGACTTTCTTTTTCATTTCCTCAGTGATACATATCTTTTATCAATCTCTTTTTTTATCCCCTGTCTTTAATGTAGAAGCCCCTCTTCTTTTTTCCTCCCCTGTATAAGTTGGCATTTGGCCCAAATTTTTGCAATCATGTTAAAAAATAAATAAATAAATAATAATAAAAAAATTTATTAAATTAATTTAAAATAATACATACATAAATTAAAGAACATGTAGTCAATTTATCATCATTTGATTTAACTGAACCTTAATTCAAATTTGAGATTATACGTTCTGTTGAGTCAGTTTACTTTACCAGGGTCCCTGGAGGTCTTTAAACTCAGGTCTTAAATTCAGTTCAGCTCAATCAAGATCAAATTTAAGGCCATACATGTATTAAATATCTTTTATTTAATACTTTTGGGAACCAAAATCACAATATCAAAGTCAAAACATGGATTTGTTGGTTATTGCATTTCTTTAAACGTAAATATTGTCAACCTTTAATTTTTATGCATTGATGTATTAGCACATAAACCAATTTCAATACTGTAATGTATATACTGAATAAAAATATATCTTGAGCATTTTAAACTTGCAGTTACCCTTTCATCTTTATATTAAGTGTCCCTAATACCTGTTTACTTACACAGTAACGAGATGTGTACGTAGGATGTAAGTACACATTGGTACATAGTATCTAGAGCTGTAATATTTCTGTAACTACATATATAACTACATTTTGTAACAACAATATGTATAAGATTAATTAGAACAATTTGATCCAGGGCGTGGAGATGGGTAGGATTAGGGATATGTAAAGTAGGAGGAGCTGAATCTCAAGTTGGTGGATTTGGTGCACCACAGTAATACCAGTGTACTTACATGGTAACTCCTCAGGAACTGTCCACTTAATATAAAGTGTAAAATTCTGGACACCAACACAATTTATATGTAAAGCCTAACTTACTGGCCACTGTTTACACTTGTTTCTCTGCAAACAATTACAGTTTTTAATCAGCGATTCTGAAAAGTAGCAGCAGTGCCATCTGAGATTTGAATCAGTTTATCATTTCTTTTTTGATTCAGTTCATTTACATGAACAGTTCAAATGAACTGATTCGCTATGCTAATCAGGCTAGCCCATGCTACATATAAGAGTATTCTGGAACAGCATGCTCAATTTTTGTGATGTGATAAGAACATTCAAATATAGTAGGTAAGTTTGTTTAGAGATCAGCTTCTGAATCAGGAGAAAAGGGAAACTATTTCCTCTCAGGTGAGCAACAGTGGCCCCTGCCTAAAGACAATCTGTAAATCTGAAGAAGAGCAATGTGATCTGCAGATGGAGCAAATGTGCACCTGTGTACAGAGACAGTTTGGATGTGAGATTACACAGACGTTTAGAAGACATCCGAGGAAACTGTGATTAATAATGAGCTTAGCAAGCTGCTGTGTTACATAAATGAGGAAACTCTCTGTCAGTGAATTGCAACCATCCTCTGTGCTCAAACAGCCATTCATCAAAGCCATTTTATATTACAATGCACATTTTGATATATAATCAAATGCACAGTCAACATTGTCTGTTTTTACAATCACACTGGTTTGAGAACCTTGTATGCACTAGCAGGGAAAATTAAACGAGAACAGTTTAGGACGTTTGTGGATATGTACTTACGTTTGTTTGTTGAATGTGTCTATAGCAGTTAAACGAGTGCTATGTCATCCTCCCCAAGTACTATTTTTTTTTCTGTCTTCGCATCCGCATAGGCCTGAGGAACACGCATTTCTGCTGATTTGCAATTCTGCTGAGTTCCTCAGCATCCGAGAGCCACTACTGCCTTGCCAAGTGTGCAGCCAGCAAAAGCGAACATACAAAGCCTTGTTTTTAACAAGGTTATTAGCTGCTTTAGCATTCCTGATGCGATTGTAAACATGCTTGTGAATTTTTCTGGAGATGGAAACCCAGTGCAGTGGAGGTACAGTATGATCGAAGGCCATATAGCTTAGAAGGAAACCCCAAAAGAGATAGATTCTCACAGGGCTCAAATGTCCTGAACATAGTGCAGCATGTCAGATAACAAGAATAACATTATTCTGAGTCCTTAAGTTTTCACAAATAAGAGGGAAGATCCCTCATGTGTGCATGGTCTAAATTTTAAGTGCAGTTTGAATTTCGTTATATTTTGAAAATTCTCAATTTGCATTAGCATAACAAATTTGGCATGGAGCAAATTTTTCAACACTACTGTATGTTCAGATTAGAATACTACCAACAAAGCTCTGCATAAAAAAATAGACTACATTGGAACTTAAAATTTTTTTTTTTTAATAAATCAATATTATTTGGATTTTCATTCCACTTTTAGTTAAAATATTTTTTTATTTTGCATTTATATTCCAATTTGTAATACAATTACAAAATTATTAAAATTTAAATAAAACCGTGAAGTAATAATATAAATTATTTTATTTATATAAATAAAAAAATTAATACTTCATTAAAGTTATGGGAAAAGGTTGGGTTTAGTCTGTCTAAATAAGAAGTTGTACAAGAGCTGTTCTGTAGCTCAAACAGTAGAGCATCGTGAGTTCATTTTCTAGGGAGTGAGCACTGATACTTTAAAATGCACTTTGAAGAAAAAAAAAGTGTCTAGAAATGCATAAATTATGAACATTCTTGGTTGATATAACTTTAATTTATTGTGTCACTCCAGAAATGGAAGGTTTAGTTGAGCACATTGGCAGAAACTTTTGCATTTGCACATTTATGCATTTGGCAGACATTTTTATCTAGCACAACTTATATTGCATTCAAGGTGTACTATTTTTTCAGTTCATGCATTCCCTGAGAATCATAACTAGTGCAAAACAGTTTCTCAATAGTAATAATATTAATATTAATAATAATAAATTCATTCATTATCCAGTAATGTAGATTATTATGAAAATGCTATAAAATAAATATATGTAAAAAGACATAAAAAATGTGAGAGACAAAATAATGATGATAACAACAATAAAAAATGAAAATTAATTCATTACTTTTTAATGCAGATTATTATGAACAAGCAATAAAATATAGTTTTGTTGTTGTTTTTTGTTATTTTAGCATACACAGATTCTCATTGCTAAGGGTTAATGCTATTAATGGCATTTTATGGAGAGGTCTGCTTTAGCCTGACCCACTGACTCCTGTAAATCCCCCTTGTTGCAGATGCTCAGATGTTACACTATGTTCTTTCTCGCTTAGCAGCTGTTTAAGCATCTACAGCCCTCTAAAAATTATAGCTATGGCAAATGCATATTGCCAAAAGAGCAGCGCTGAAAGTGATTCAGACTGCTGCATTCTTTGAATAGATGCTGGTTACTGTCAGGCGAATGAAATATATCTTATTCCCCATTCTTAGAATACTCCTGGCTTGATTTTCCCGATTTGGACCTCTCAGTGGAAAACCGGGGCGCATCTGGCTAAATTTAGAGTAATGATCATAGTCGACATATTGGACGTTTTGCCGTAAGTGAGAGCTGGTGTGGAAGTGAGGGGAAAAAACGCAGAGCGCTGTTTCGGGGTGAAGCATGGAAATATTTTGCTTATGCCAGTCAACCCGCTATTGACTTTGGATGCGGGCTGCATAGTTTCTTCTCTCCTGACCTCTCCGTAACCGATGACAAGTCTCGTAATCTTAGCTTCGTTATGGACCCAGCGAGCCCTTCTTTCCAAACCCCATCCACCTCAATTAGAGGGATCTTGCAGAGTCCCGGTGAACTTTGAAGTCTCTCGTTGAGTCTCGCAGGAGCCGGCCACATTAACAATTTAATGGCCTTGACACTTGGACGGGGGAGCCATAGTGCTAGTGCTATCAAAACAAAGGTGGCGCTGAGTGGACAGTGGCTGGACCGCCGCATAATGCATCCCACATGGCCGACATCCTGCTCCAACAGCGACACACAAGGCAGAACCTCATGTTCCTTAAAAAAGAGACTCTGTATCCGTTCTTTCATCAAGGTCTTTGCTGATTCACTCCGGACAGACAGGAATATGCTGCATGTGCGCATACGTCATGCAATATTGTTGCTCTTTCCTGCTGCTCATGTTCTGGATTTGCACTTCTTTCTTCCTAATTCTCTTCATCTGCCTCATTTAATTTGCATGCATTCCAGTGCACATTTGTCTGCTTTCTGAAGTCGTGCTCTGTTCTAGATATCTTTACTGAGAATATCAGCTACTCTTCTGTGTGTCTGATATTTAGTGCTTGTGCTCATTTCCTGTCTTCCATTTCCTTTTGTGTTTCTGTCTGTTTTGAGTCAGTCTCTGGTCTTTTCCTCTGTCTGTGCTATTGAGGGAGCTGAGTCTGTCTCTCTCTGACTTTAAATGTCTGCAAGACAGCTTTTAACAATAAGCGGTTTATGCGCCCTGAAATGAAGGAACATAAAATTATGGCTCTCTCTGTGTGTGTGTGTGTGTGTGTGTGTGTGTGTGTGTGTGTGTGTGTGTGTGTGTGTGTGTGTGTTGAGTGAGAGCAAAAGTATACAGATGAAATATGGCCTGTTGGAGAACCAAATTGCTTGCAAGCAATCAGCAGTCAGTATTTATATACTGTTATTTATTTATTTATTATTATTATTATTATTAAATTTTCTGAAGACGATAGAAACTGTGAACAGCTGTGGGTGGTTGTTTAGGTGTTCAGCTTGTTGCTATGTGAGTGGTTGCTAGGGATTTAAGGGTCAGTACCAGGGTATTGCTGTGTGGTTTATAAGGTGTTCTAAGAGATGTTTAGTGTGTTGCTGTAGAATTGTCAGTGTGTTCTGGGTGGTTGCTAGGGTGTTGCTGTGGTGTTTGTGTGCCAATGCATTGCTATGTGATTGCTAAGGTGTCCTAACTGGTTTTAGTGCTGGTTTTAGTGTTCTGCAGTTGCTCAGGTGTTTTCTTAACATGTTGCTGTGTGGTTGTTAGGGTGTTCTGAGTGGTTGCTAGGGCGTTGCTAGGGTTTTTGTGTGGTTGCCAGGACATTTCTATGTGGTTGCTAAGGTGTCCTAATTGGTTTAGTGCTATACAGTTTCAGAGTGTTCTGCAGTTGCTCAGTATTTTCTCAAAATAATGCTGTGTGGTCATTAGAGTGTTCTGAATGGTTGCTAGGGTGTTGGTAGTGAGTTTGGGTGGTTGTCAGTGCATTGCTATGTGGTTGCTAAGGTGTCCTTACTCCTTTTAGTGCTATACACTGTCAGAGTGTTATGCAGTTGCTCCGTGTTTTTTTTTTTACATGTTGCTGTGTTTAGGTGGTTTCCAGGGCATTTCTATGCAGTTGCTAAGGTGTTCTTATTGGTTTAGGTGCTGTACAGTTTCAGAGTGTTCTGCAGTTGTTTAGTCTTTCTTAACATGTTGTTGTGCAGTTTTTAGGGTGTTCTGAGCGGTTGCTAGGGTGTTGCTATGGTGTTTAGGTGGTTGCCAGGACATTTCTATGTTGTTGCTAAGCTGTTCTAACTATTTTAGTGCTATACAGTTTCAGGGTGTTCTGGGTGGCTGCTAGGGTGTTGCTAGGGTGTTAATTGGTTCCCAGGACATTGCTTTATGGTTGCTAAGGTGTTCTAATACGTTTTTAGCACATTGCCAGATAGTTGTCATGGTGTTCCAAATGGTTTCTAGGCTCCTGTGGATAATTGCCTGGACATTACTTTATAGTTACTAAGGTTTTCTAAATGCATTGCTGTAAAGATGTCAGGATGTTCTGTGTGGCTGCTAGGATGTTTATTTATTTGCCAGGGCATTGCTTGTGGTTTCTAAGTTATTCTAAATAATTTTAGCATGCTGTTATGTGGTTATCAAGGGGTTCTAGGTGGTTGCCAGGGATTTGAGTGTTTGTAGCACATTATTATGAAGTTACCAGGATGTTCTTGGTGATTGCTAACTGACCCAAGTCAGAAGTCTCTATAATATTTTACTGCCATTTTACAGGTCATAATTGTAATTCTAACAGCTTAGAAGAGTAAACATCTCTCCTCAATAAGTCACATGATATTTTAGCAAGATAATTTAGCAAACTCTAAAAATTATATAATATATTATACATATATATATATACGTTCTTATAGTGCTTGCATATCAGAAACTCATGGTAAAACTGTAAGCTTTAATACTTTGCATTGTTTTGCATTTAAGGAAATGGCAAAGCCTGGGGTCACATGCCTCAGGTCTTCCTGCAGACTTCCTGTTAGTACTACAGAGGCCTAACCTAGCAGGGAGGAGCTCACATGGGCCTACGGGAAACATGAATTCACTAGGAGAGAGTTAAATCCTCTTGCTGACAGAGAGAGTCTATTAGTGCTGAGTTCCTCTGACTCCGTGCATGTTCTCCAGCTTATTAGACATGTTTGGGAGCTGCTCTTCCATGTTTAATAAAACCACAGCTTTTCTCTCAGCAGTCTCGGTCCATCCAGCAGTGGAAAATTTCAAAGAAAAATGCGATGAGGACGAATCCAATTTCTAACCGCATGGAAAGCTGAGACACCATTTGGGATTGGCAGCTCTCGCCATTGTAAAATTGGAAGCATCCTATTGTTTTGCTTTGCTTATGCTTATATAAACAGCAGGGAATGGGCAGATCTCTCAGGAAACATGACTGTGCATGATATCCACTGCCTGGAGGTGCAACACGGACAGTCCGTGACTGTTGACCAGCTACAAAGTATTGCACATTTTTCACACCCTGTGCGTTTGATAGCCAGCATTCCATCGCTCTAGCTGAGCTCCAGGAAGACCTGGACCATTTGCGGGAATCACATGTGATGTTTTCATATACCTATACTCAAAACTGCTGCCATATAGCAGCAGGAGAGAGATGCATGCAGATATTTCATCAAAATGCTTTCAGGAATATAATCATCACAGAAAATATGCCTTTTAGAATTACGGCTAAAATTCACCATAATATTTATTGCAAATTTGCTCTGCATGGCTATAGAGGGGGAAATGGTTTATTTCAGATTGTGAAAGACGTGTCATTAAAAATAAAGTCAGGCGGGTTTCCAATTTAAGATGTTACAAGAGAAGCACAGCAGCTGTTTTTATCAAACATGGCCGACGTCATATTAAAACGTCCAATGGCCATTTTTAGTCAAACTTAGCAGCTTTAACATGGATTCCCAGCACCACCCAGGAGTTGTGGTCTGGGTGGCAGTATGCGCACAGGAAATGTAACTCACACATCGAGGTTTCTAGTAGTCTGTGGGCACAGGCCTGCTGTATGTGGATTTTGACTCTCTTTACTTACGTCCCCATCTTCCTCTATGAAAACAAAAAACAAAAACTGTACCTCAGACATGTTTACCCATCCCTTGAGCGGTTTCTCTGACGTCCATTCTGTTTTTATTGTTGAAATATTTTGTGGTACTAATGGTGACTCAGCATAAATTGTGTAAATGGAAAAAAAAAGAATATATATATATATATATATATATATATATATATATATATATATATATATATAGGGGATATATATATATATATATATATATATAGTTCTTGAAAAAAGAATATATATATATATAACAAAAAAAAAAGAATATACACACACACACACACACACACACATATAAGCTACCATTAATAAAAAAATGGGATCAGCAAGAATTTATTAATTCATTTAAATTAATACTTTTATTCAGCAAAGATGTATTACACTGATCAAAAGTAAAAGTAAAGGCATTTATAACATTACAAAAGTAATTTTAATTTTAAATAAATGCTGTTTGAACTTTCTATTCAATAAAGATTTTTTTTTTTTTTTTTTTTTTTTTTTTTTAATTATGGTGTCCACAAAAGTATTAAGCAGCACAGCTGTTTTCAACATAGATAATGATAAGATTAGAATGATTTCTGAAGAATCATATGACACTGAAGACTGGAGTATTGATGCTGGAAATTCAGCATTGCCATCACAGTAATAAATTACATTTTAAAATATATTAAAATACAAAACTGTTATTTAAAATTGTAATAATATATTTTACAATATTGCTATAATTTTTTAATAGTAATATATGTGTTTATAAGACACTGGGCTTATTTTTTTGCATCAGCTGATATTTTCTTTTATCTTGTCTTGATGAAAAACTGCAGAATTTATCAGTTCAGCCTCTGGTATATGCAAAAGCATTGTGTGATAAATCTGGTTTAAAAAGATCTGCATTAATTAGCACTAGATCAAAGTCTCCTGCTTTTTTTACGTTCTTCTGCTCTAGCCACATGTGGTCCACAGACTCGGCCCAGGCATATGGTTCTATTTAGCTTTGTGGAAAGGTTAAATAGGAAACTTGGATAAGAGAAAAGGCACTGAATCTTTTTATATGATGAAATTTTTAAAGTTTCTGGGGCATTTTAAAACATACATGTAAAAACTTATCAGTTTTTTGGTTTGCAAGTTGGTCTTGGCGTAGACGGATCTTGGCCGTTACACTGCGTTTGTCTCTATTGGCTGTTTAAACACGGTGGTTTGTGTAGGGCTAATTCTCTTGAACAAAAAGCCTGCACCAGACTCCTTTAGATACTGGCACCAGACAAATTGCAGTGCAGTTTTTTTGTTTTTTGTTTTTTTGATTATGAGCCTCTCGCTGGGTGTAAACAAAAATACTGAAATGAGTAAGTAGAAGTGTAAATGAAACAAAGTTTGAGGATTAAAAGGGATTGACTGAGACACACCAATACAAAATGACAAAGAAAAAAATCTTTATTGGTTAAATTGCTTTTTTTCACAGATTTTGATTAATGTCCGTTTTTGTTTGATTGCTCGGTTTTTTCCACTGTCATACGCAACATACAACAGCGGACTCCCATGGAATGACATTACATCAGTTTTGTTCTGATTTTAAAACCCAATTTGCACTATTTACCGGATGCAAAATCTTGCCTTAGCCACTCAACATCCCAAACCCAAGGATTCTGTGAGAGCACTGTTTGAGTGTAGTGATTTTACGCCTCGTAGTGTGTTGTAAAATAAATTAGTTACGTGCATAACAGAGAACTTTTCGTCATTTTTGCATCAAATAACACCCTAGCCAAAAATCTCAGTGCAAACACCATCGTAGCTGAAAAATCCATGAGCCTCTGCAAATGAGTACCAATATACTATGATGCACAATTTGAAAAATCAAAAGAAAGAATGTCCATAATGAAATTTTATCTACTATTGTCTGGTAGTTGTGGAGCTACGCTGGCATATATCTCTTAATATAACTGACTAAATATTAGTCCAGCTCTAAAAAGCAGTCTTCTACAAAAAAAAAACCTCACATTTGTGACATGGTTAGCTTGATTTACAGTACTAAAACTCTAAAAATCTCTCAAGCAGCAATGATTACATTGAGTTAGAAAGGTCATTCACTCCAAAGTTAAGACATTAATTCTACTCATTCTAATTCAAAACTAGTTCATTCCGTCTGCCCTCCAAAAAGAAACAAAAAGGAACTTAAAATGGCATTTAAAAAAAAAAAGAGAACAAAGCCTTTCTCTTGCACACTTTTAAAGACAATTTCAGTAAAAATCAAAATGCAGAAAAGAAAATGAAGCTGTGTAACAGTGGGTACAGCAGCTCAGTCCACAAATAGACATTTCTGTTTCATACCACCACCCAAAAAATCAACAAATATCATCAACTAACTAAAACCAACACCACATAAATTCAAAGTTTATCAGGAAAATGACAGTCCACTATGAGTATAAAAAAAAAAAAAAATTTCCTAATCTTTGCTGATGTGAAATTTGGATTATTGTCAATAAATATGCACTTGGATGGTATTAATTATGTAGACATGACCTTGAGTAGTAGTCAATCTTCATCTAGTGGTGGATATCCTGTTAATGGTTATGAATAAATAAATATTAATTCATGACTGCGAACACTCTGTTGGACAATGTGGATTTGAGGTCATGTGATGTAATACCTGGGATCGACTGTAGGGGGGTTAAAACACACAATCTACACCTACTGTAAGAGTGCAACTTGTTTAAAATGGAATCGTTGTGTGGCATTTTAATAAACCCAATACTAACAAGCACAACAAAATCAATTACATCACCCAAGGCATATTCTGGTGGGCAGAATTGAGAGATGCGCCAGGTTTGGCCCAGTTTGTGCCCCTTTGAGTCCCCCCTGGCTGTTCGGTTGTTAGGACATGTTAGCTCTGCTAGTTTCAATATCATTATTATTAATGAATAGTACCTCCAGCAGTGTGAGTAATTTTATGTCTCTGTATCGACTAGAGTCTAGAGTGAGGAACTTGTGCAGATGAAGCCCCACCCCCTCAGTACAGGAAATGCATGTTTCATTGCCTGGGTCAGTCCTCTAGTGTCGTGATGTGGCACCAAGTTGCACAGCTAGACGTCCAGGTCATCAGGCCTCGCTCGACTGCTCATTCGGCTGCTGGCACGGCTGCACGGCCGAGCGTCTATCAACGCCAGCGGCTGCAGCTCGTGGCCCGGTGTCAGTTTCTTGTGCTCGTGAGTGTCGTCAGGGTAGTCGAAGGCCTGAGCGTGCGAATTGGAGATGGTGCTGCCGTTCTGGCCCAGACGGTTCTGTTCCGTGCTGTAGTTGGCCCAGTTCTGCTCGTTGGCCTGCTTGTTGTAATTGCGACAAGAGTTGGTTCGCTCGCCGGTGGCTAGCTTGTAGCCCGGAGGCGACATTGGCGAGAGCGGCGCGGTCGGCGAGGAGCAGCCATTGTAGTAGGCATATTTGGTTGTGGACAGTTCCTTTGGCGTGGGGCTCAGGGTGCCGGTGGGGAACTGGTTTTGGCGGCCTTTCACGCGGTCCTTGATCCGTTTGAAGAGCACGTAGACGAGCTCGATGATGTTGAGCAAAAGTGACACGAGCGAAACCACCAGCATGAAGACAATGAAGATGGTCTTCTCCGTGGGGCGGGAGAGGAAACAGTCCACCCGATGTGGGCAAGGCGAACGCTCGCACGTGTACACGGCGGACAGGCTGAAGCCGTAGATGTACCACTGGAGCAACAGGAAGCCCACCTCAAAGATGGACTTGAAAAGGATGCTGACGATGTAGGTGCGCAGCAGGGCACCCTTCATCTTCACCTTGCCGTGCTCCTCCAGGCCATGCTTGAACTTCTTGAGCTCGATCTTCTTGAGATGGAGCTCGACGTCACCCCCGTCATTCTGCACAGCCTTCAGCTCCTCCTCCCTGCGGTTGAGCTTCTCCTCCTTGCGCATCAGATAGAAAACGTGCGCCAGGTACAGGAGCGTAGGCGTGGACACAAAGATGATCTGAAGCACCCAGAAGCGCACGTGCGAGATGGGGAACGATTTGTCGTAGCAGACATTCTCGCAACCGGGTTGCTGGGTATTGCACTTGAAAGCTGACTGCTCGTCACCCCAGGCCGACTCCACTGCCGTGCCCAGAACTAGGATCCGGAAGATGAAGAGCACGGAGAGCCAGATTTTCCCTCCGGCCGTGGAGTAGGCCTGCACCTTGTCAAGAAGTCTTCCCAACGCACTCCAGTCACCCATCTTGAGGGAGTTCTAGCTGAAAATAGAAAGCTGAGATGTAATAAAATGTATTAAGACACTTTTGGACACTTCAGTGACTCTTATGTGTCTGAAAATCATTGCATTAGATGCAAAATGCCAAAGTGACATGTCTGAACGGATAATACTTCACTTTGAATTTTTTGTCTGTCAGTTTTAATCAAACAGTTCATCACTTTTATTGGATGTCATATTAATATATACACACACACATTTGTTTCTGTGAATTAGGTGGACTTTCCATAGACTTCTTTTACTTTTATACTCACCAAACAATATTTTTTATCCACTAACCCTAAACCTACCACTTATAGAAAACATGTTTGCATTGCTGCACTTTCAGAGAAACATCATTTACTATTTTTAATCATTTTAGATAAACATTATTTACTATTAGTAGGCCGGTCCCCACAATGTCAAAAATTTCAGGTTTTACTATCCTTGTGGGGATATCTACATCCATTTGGTCCCCATAATGTAGCATAAACAAGTACACACACACACCTACATATAGTTATGTAAAGCAAAGCAATTTTGAAGTGTGGCTCAAGTGGCCACATGTAGTGTATTTTTCTGTACATAAAGCACATGATGAAAGTATTAGTTTCAGCACCTGCTGAGGATGTTATTATGAAAATAATCATGAAAGTGACCTCAAGATTATCATAATATAAACTACACCTGGTCTCAGATAGCTCAGATAACAAACATGTGGCTCACACACATAGGGGTTCGGTTTGGGGTTGTAAAGATAACTGCCAGGACATGCTGTCTTTTGCTTTGTGAAGTACAATTTCTCAAGCAAAGGCTACCATGACAAAAAGTGACTGCTGATTAAAACGCCTTAAATGCCATGAAGAAAACTTGACAAAGCAGCTAGGACAATGGAGAATATAAAGATCCTTGTTTATTTAGCAAGATGTCTGTCCTTCCAGTCACATCAGAGATGTTTAAATAATGAACAATAGCATTCACTTGAAATCTGAATAGAATTGGGCTTCAAGTCTTTGATTCAATCCTCTGCACAGCATGGAAAATCAAATATCATAAGGAACTGTTTAAAAAGTTCTAAAGAACTGCCTGATTCATGTGGTGCAGGCATGAAGCAGAGCATCCCTTCAATATCCTGGACAATTTGTGGCTCTCGTGGCACTAATAAAAAGTTTAAATGGGGTATGTGGACTGTAGGCTATATTATGACAGTGTTAAAAGTCCATAAAGACTTTAATTTGTGTCTGTAATAGCTCAATGTTGCATTCTACTGAATTTTTGATCGTTATATAGTACATAGAACAATAACCGTTTGTTGCATTTGTTTAAACATATAAAAATCAAACTTGTCATTACTTTGATTGCACAAAATAATGGAGGAATGTTTGGGAATTACAGGTTAAAGTCCTGCCACAGTCAAGCCGCTAAACATTGTATTGAGGGACTGAACAGCGCCCCCTACTCGGCGCTATTCTCGACGCAGGCAAAACAGGTCGGTTTTTTCACCAGAAAGTCGTATTAGAGTTCTAAAAACAAAGGAGCGCCCCCTACTCGGCGCTATTCTCGACGCAGGCAAAACAGGTCGGTTTTTTCACCATTCTTCAAATTAAAACTTTTTTTTCCAGACACAGTTTTTTTTTTAAATGTCTGTTATTTAATTTTTGTTTAAATTACTGAAATGCCTATTAAATGACATATTTTTCACCGATCGTGAACAAAATGGGAAAATATGATATATTGAACCTTGTGACTGTAATATATTTTCATAAGATTTCGATAATTTCATGAACTCCTAAACTCATTCAAATGTTAAGTTCAAATGTAACAAGACAAGAGGCATTTAAAACGTTACAATTATTTTAAAAGTAACTTTCCATTGTGTTTCTCAGTTCTGAATATCAGTGCCGCTATGAAAAAATAAATAAATAAATAAAAAAGTTTTGAAAAGTTGTAAGACTTTCTGTAAAAACTAACCTGGAGAGAAGTAAAGAGAGGAGAGCCCTGCAGGGACTTACTCCGTCACTCCGAAGATCAGTCACCAAATCCAAGTAAGCGACTATGGAGAAACTGAGGCACACTTGTCAAAACTTTGCCTGCTTATAAGAGACTCGGGAAGAAAGTGGAAAGCAGACGCACAAAGTTTGGCTACGTCACATGACTGGCTACGTCACAAGAAAGAGTTTTTGGGTCCTCCTCACGCACTCTTTCGCTTGGTGAGCTTCTTCAACTCGAACAAATGTTTCTCTTGAAAACTTGTTTTATTAACAATAACTGACAATCTTAATAAAAATAAATTGCATATTAATAAATATAACATAATATAATGCCATTTCTAACGTGATTGTACGTGCGTTATCTGTAAAGCAGTAGCTGTCATGAAGTTTTTATGATTATCCGAATAGAATAGTCCCTAAAATGAACGTTTGTTATCTTGAGGTATAGAATATAAATCTAAAAATTGTATTAATATCCTTATTTACCGCGGTTTTAATTTAACATATTCACTAAATATTAAAAGTCATTTTAGTGTTGAAATATTATAAATATTTAATATATAATATTATATTATAAATAAACTTATAGTGTTAAATGTTATAAAATCATGTGCGTGTGTATTTGCAGATTTTTTTTTTTTATTAATAATTTAATATCTTTGTCCCTGATGTCCCTTCTATATAAGAAAACAACGGATACATATTTATTTAATTATTTAGTTATGTTTATTCTTAGTGCACAAAAAGAAAAAGTTGGTTAAACACATGTCGGGTTGCATTGCTAAAATAACATTAAAAAGGAAAAACTGGCCTTGTAGTGACAGAAGTTAGGGGTTAGTGAGTACAAATCAAGAAGTTAACAGCGCCATCTAGTGTTCTTTTAAAATAAGTTACAATCAACTTTTTTTTTTTTTTTCCTCCATTGGCTGTGTTGATTACATAAAGTTGAATATATTAGTTATGTGCATTTCATGTTACCAAAATGACTTATTGCCCTATGGCTCAGGTTTGGCTTCATCAAGGCTGCCTTTGCTCTGAACCCATCTGTTCTGAAAGGCCATGTTTAACTCATTGTGTCTCATTCCATGAGCAGAATCAAGTTCCATTGGAAAAGGTGAAGGATAACGGGAATCGCCAGCATACATTACATTCCTATATTTCTTATTTCTTCCACTAATCCTCTTACAAAGCAAATAGAAGACTTCTAGAACATTTAAGGCCAGAGACACACATGCCACCACCAACATGAAGATAATGAAGATGGTTTTCTCTGTGGGTCTAGACACGAAACACTCTGTCACCACCGTACATGGCAACTGCTGACAGTGGAACTTACGCTCCATGATAAATCCAAACAGATAATACTGTCCAACGATGAAAGCCACCTCAAAAATGATTTTAATAAACAGCTGGGTCAAGTAACTACCCAGCATGCTTCCTTTGATTTCAACCTTCCCTTTTTCGTTTGTATATTTTGGAGACTTTGACATCGGGTTTATTTTCAGCTCCTCTCTCAGTTTGTTCTCTTTGTGGATGATGTGCACCACGTGGCCCAGATACACCAAAGTTGGAGTGGAAACGAAGATGATCTGCATAACCCAGAAGCGAATATGAGAGATGGGGAACTTCCAGTCATAGCACACGTTATCGCAACCAGGCGTGTTGGTGTTGCACACTAAGTTGGATCGCTCATCACCCCACACATTCTCAGCTCCTGCTCCCAGCACCAGGATCCTGAAGATGAAGAGGACGCTCATCCATATCTTGCCGATGACGGTGGAGTGGGACTGTACTTTGTCCAGTAAAGCTGAGAGGAATCCCCAATCTCCCATGATTGGTTGCTCAGTTGCTCAGGGCTTCCCTGGAGGATAAACAGGAGATTTACACTGAAGTGTCCACAATTGCTTTCTATATGAAACCATGGAGATCAAAAATATTTGGAGGAGGTCTTTTTTCCCAACTTTTTTAATGCCACGTTATGAGCGAACCAGGTTCTTGTTATAGTCAAAAAGACAAAGGAATATGGAAATTGTCACCTTAAGGCCACCATGAACATTACAGAGCAAAACAACAATACAAGCCTGATCAAATCTAGAAAAGCAGTTACAGAGATTTTTTTAATGGACTACTGCACAAGGAACATTTTGCTTGTGCTTTCACTTCCCAAATACATTTCTAGTTTATTGAAAGAGCTTGCACAGCATCTTATCTGCTATACAAGTTTCATACTCACCAAAAAATTTTATGGAGAAAAAATGCTGTCTTGTAATCTCAGAGTATTTGTTGCCACCCTATAAAAATATAAAATCATAATCACGGTTTAGAACAAAATCTCTCCGGATTCTTCTGAAATCAAAGTTTTGTGGTGTTTTGGTTTATTGACTGACTGAATGAACCTGACATCTTTGAAGAAAGTTACTTTTTAGTGATTCGTTTCTAAAATGTTTTCTGTAAGATTTGATAAAGATAAGATGGAGACTCCAGAAAAAAATAAATAAATAAAAACTCATTCCATTTAAGATATTAAAATAGTTTTAACTGTAAAATATTTTAAATATATTTAATTTAATAAAAAATAATTTTGTCTCAATTATTTAAATACATTTGATATATAAGACTCAATAATCTGAAGAAAAGTTACTTTTGAGTGATGTTTCTAAAATGTTTTATGTAAGCTTTAAAGATATAAAAGAATGCATATCTATATTCTTCTAAATTTATATAAAAATATATTTAAAGAATTTAAAGATAAGATTGGGACTGCAGTTAAAAAAAAAATCACAAAATATTCTTACCTGAACAAATAGATCCGAATGGTAATTTCCCGTAATGCTACAACTACTACTAATGATCCTAAAATTTATTTTAACATTATTCATAAGCATGTATTTAAATAAATATATTTCCTTATTCAGCTTCCTGAAATTTAAAGTCAACTCTAAAACAAAACTTTTCTATTGTTAAAATGTGAAATATCTCTCGGTTTCAATGAGGTCACAGACTCTCAGACAAGACTTGACCGTTTCAATCAATCAATCTTTTCTCCGTGAAATGTTATTTACCTAAATGTGAAGGGTCACTGAATGCTCCACCCATCTGTATGATAAGAAAACCAGTTAAAGCCAGACATTTCACTTCTCTATTTTTGTTCTTGTTCGAAGCAGGCAATTAGTCACTTCATGAGCCATGTTGCAGCACACTTTCACACACTTATGAAATTCAGCTAATTCAGCGGCTTTATGTCGCTAAGTGGAAGCAGCGTCTCTATGTGATGGTGCTGTGGTGTAATGGTTACAGATCAGGCCTGGTAAGGTTGCTGGGTTTGAGCCCCATGAGAAACAATCACTGTGGCCTTGAGAAGACACTTAACCAAAGTTTTTTTTTTTTTTTTTTTTTTTTTTTTTTTTCTCGGAGGGACTGTCCTGAAAAAAAGAAGTAAGGTTTCTGCTAAATTAATACAAATGAACAATATGTTCACACTTTTAAATTGACATGCTTGATTGAAAATTATGCAAAAGAAATTATACCTTGATTTTCTTAAGCTCTTCATTGACACTATTGACTCCTTGGGAAGTCGTGGCCTAATGTCTAGAGAGTTTGACTCCTAACCGTAAGGTTGTGGGTTTGAGTCTCAGGCCGGCAATACCACTACTGAGGTGCCCTTGAGCAAGGCACCAAACCCCCAACTGCTCCCCGGGTGCCGCAGCATAAATGGCTGCCCACTGCTCCGTGTGTGTGTGTGTGTGTGTGTGTGTGTGTGTGTGTGTGTGTTTTCACTGCTGTGTGTGTGCAATTTGGATGGGTTAAATGCAGAGCACAAATTCTGAGTATGGGTCACCATACTTGGCTGTATGTCACGTCACTTTATAAATATGTACACTGATTTTTTTCATTGTAAAAAAATTAATTAAAAAAAAAATAAGGTGATTTGACTTTTGAGAAAATCTGTGCCAAAATTGGTAATTGTGGTGAAACTGGAGTTACAACTGAGTAAGAGTCATAATTTGTGAAATATATATTTCACACAAACACACACACACAAGTGAACTGTTGTTCATCGGTTTGATCATTATAGCTTTAAATGACATATTTTATAAGGAAACCTTTAAATCTATTAGTTTTAATTAAATAATAATAACAATAATAATAATAATAATAATAATAAATCAACCTAACATTTAAAAGGCTTTTTTAATAAAAAGCACCAGTCATATTACTTTCCCTAATTTGAAACAAGCCTTTATGAATCCCAACATTTAATACATGAAATATGAAGGAAAACATATATTTATAATTTTCTGCACAAACCACTTGACCCTGACAACCTCTTTCAAGTAACAACTGTTTCAAGTAAATCCTTGTGTAATCTCCCAGTAAAAAGGAGTTTTATTTATCAAGAATTGGACTTCTTGTTTAATTTTGTGTAATTGTAGATGTGCAGATAGTCATCCTCACAATGAACTTTTAGCCTGTCTTGAGTCTCTGACTAATCTTATAAAACACTGACGTGAGATCCAGGGGACAACGAAGGGACATAACATATTTTTACACTCATGATCAAAAAAATCCATCCTAATTTGCCAATTTTGTCTGACAAACAAACCAGACCAGAGAGATTAATGTCAGTGAACTTGAAAAATGGTGTTTATTGACGTCTTTCTACAGTTAGATACCTTCTTATGTTCATTCATGTTTATTTCATGTTACAACTAGTATAGAGGAAGAGATGATCACTTCACGTGCTGCTTGAACTGAGGCGTGATCTATCACAACACATTAAATAGCCACAAAATGCCATTTATTGTTTGAATTTCTTAAAAAAAAATTACAAAATTTGAAAGCAGACACTTTGTTTGATACCAAGGCAACATTACTGTTTTTAATGTCACACTGCAGTCTGCATCAATGCCGAGCGGGTTGAAGTAATCACACACTCTCTGTATGCACTACTGGAAAGTCTGATTCATTCCAATGAATTGGTTCCTCTTTCTCTCTCGCTGGAAAGTAGGCCTAATTGAGTAGAGTCTAATTTATCGGTTCATCCGAAAAGGCCCACGCTCTTATATATGTAGTCTGATTCATTCTCTTGAATTGTTTCATTCTGACTTTTCTAACTATTTGTATTCTATTTGTATTCCCCACATATAAATGTATAATCTCAATTTATGTATAAATTAAGCATTATTCTAATATTTCCTTTACATTTAGCCTATTTAATGTAAATGTAGGATATTTATTTAAGTTTGAAGTTGTCACTAAATCATGAGTAGCTGGACTGACAAGTTACAGGTTCAAAGTAGCTTCTCCAACACATGGTTCTTTCAGAGGCACAGACTTTAGCAGTCAAAAATGGACGACAACAACAAAAGACACCTCTCATTTGAAATTAAAATCCCTGTAACCCATTCACAGTGACCATAGAGAAACATATAACCTCCGTGGAAAATTATGTGATTGTCTTCTTCAGTCTTCTTTTAGTAGTTTGCATCATAAGACTCCACTTGAGCAGGACAAGCAGTCGTTCAGTTATGATATTAAAGATGATCTGGGTGACCTATAAATGGGTGGTGAGGATGAGGAAATTGTTAGCACAAAATTTGTCTTTTCATGTGGTGTTTGTGTGTTTTTTCATTCAGTGGGAACAACCATATCTACACTGTACAACACCACTTTATAGAACTTCAAGAAAAAAATCTTGTCTTCCCATTTTCTCCCATAATTATGGTTTCTGTGGAGAAGGTAGGAAATAGTTGTGGTGTAACTGTACATGATAACTGGATAAAGTTCAGATGTGCATGTTACTTACATGTTTACAGTTGCATTTTACAGATGCTTTTGTATCACAGACACTTATATTAAAATGAATACTACAGAAATGTCATATCTGCGTATTTTTGAAACAGTACAATTGTATGACCCTATAACTGTACAAAGCAAAACCAGCATAACACATTGTAATGATCATGGGCTTGGAGTGCATCTTGAATGCTTTGTATTACATAAGATATTTTTACAAATAAACTTAGCAAAATGCAAACTGTCTCTCCCTGTAACACTGAGTTTATGTGTTTTCAGAAGGCACTTTCTATGGAAAGTGTTTCATCACATATTCTCATGATCATGTGGGAGGTGACTTTTAACAGTTCTTGGTTTCGTATATTGCAACATCTTGAGTCAAAGCTGGACAATGTAAAGGGTGGTGTGATGTAAATCTGTTTGCGTGATTTTGGACAGGGTGTGAGTACGTGCTCAATGACCTGAAGTGAAATGCAGAATTTTTTTTTTTGTGGGTGGACACTAAATTAAAGCTACACTTATAAAAATTACAAAACTCATTGAAGGTCAGATCTTGATAGACTGAAAGCTCTGATATAATCTTTTCATCTGCACACAAATAAAGAACAAGTGTCACTGGACCTGTCCTCATATAAAAGGTAGGTTAACTTTAAATATGGAATTACTTAAACTGTTTTGTTTATTGTGTATTGGAATTATTTTTTTATGACACAACAATTTGCTTTTAACTGATATATGTCAGATATTTTAATTATCCTGATGTTGTGCCATTTTTGTATCATATTGTATATTACTAGTAAAACCCATACATTTCCCATACAAGAGTAAAAGCTCATTTGCTTTTACTCTTAACTCAATTTTACATTTTAACGTATGAAATTATCAAAAAAAAAACAACAACAAAAAAACAACACAACAACAACAACAGTAAATCTTCAGCAGATTAAATCAAGATAATATGTTTTGTGTGTGTGTGTGTGTGTGTGTGTGTGTGTGTGTGTGTGTGTGTGTGTGTGTGTGTGTGTGTGTGACATGTGTGTGTGTGTGTGTGTGTGTGTGTGTGTGTGTGTGTGTGTGTGTGTGTTTGTGTGTATCAATGTAATGTATCTTAAAATATTAATTTCTTTCAAAAAAGAAAGAAAAAAATTACTGTCTCTACTCTTTTGAATGGAGGTATATATATATATATATTGTTACAGAAGATTTATATTTTAAATAAAAGCTGTGCTTTTTAATGTTTTATTCATCAAATCCTGAAAAAAAGTATCACAGGTCCCAAATAAAATAATAATAATAATAATAAGCAGGACAACTGTTTCCAGCATTGATGATAATCAGCATATTAGAATGATTTCTGAAGGATCATGTAACACTGAAAACTAGAGTAATGACTGATGAAAATTTAGCTTTGCATCACAGGATTAAATTACATTTTAATGTATATTTAAAAAAAAAAACATTATTTTAAATCACAATATTAGTGTTTTTTTTTTCTGTATTTCTGATTAAATAAATGTAGTCTTGAAGATCATCAGAGACTTATTTAAAAAGCACTATAAACCTTATTATCCCAAAATTTTAAATGGCAGTGTGTGTGTGTGTGTGTGTGTGTGTGTGTGTGTGTGTGTGTGTGTGTGTGTGTGTGTGTGTGTGTGTGTGTGTGTGTGTGTGTGTGTGTGTGTGTGTGTGTGTGTGTGTGTGCATATATAGTACATATATTTGGGGGAAGTTGTGGCCTAGTGTTTAGAGAGTTTGACTCCTAACCCTAAGGTTGTGGGTTCGAGTCTCAGGCCGGCATTACCACGACTGAGGTGCCCTTGAGCAAGGCACCGAACCCCCAACTGCTCCCCGGGTGCCGCAGCATAAATGGCTGCCCACTGCTCCGGGTGTGTGTTCACGGTGTGTGTGTGTTCACTGCTGTGTGTGTGCACTTTGGATGGTTTAAATGCAGAGCACCAATTCTGTGTATGGGACACCATACTTGGCTGTATGTCATGTCACGTCACTTATATAGTAATTCAAAATTTTAAATATAGAAATATTAAAAATTAGAAAATCAATATTTATATGGCTATATTTATGGTGTATATTTAAATAAATATATATTTAAGTTTTTTTTTTTTTTTTTTTTTCTATTTTCTATTTTACTAATTCTTAATATTCATGTAACTCCTGTTCTCCCATGTTATAGTTTTCTTTAAAAGTCTTTTCATTTCCAGATCAGCATGGGCGACTGGGGATTCCTCTCCAAGCTTTTAGACAAAGTGCAGTCTAACTCAACCAGTATTGGGAAAGTGTGGCTGACGGTTCTTCTGATCTTCAGAATAATGGTTCTTGGAGCTGGACTGGATAAAGTCTGGGGAGATGAACAGTCCAGTATGGTCTGCAACATCAAAACTCCTGGTTGCTTGAACGCGTGCTACGACCATGTCTTCCCCATTTCCCACATGCGATTCTGGGTGCTCCAAATCATCTTTGTGGCCACGCCAAATCTGGTCTACCTTGGCTATGTTCTGCACGTCATCCACAAGGAAAACAAACTGAGGCAGCATTTACAAAACCAGGAAGAGAAACGTGGGGTAAAACTGCCCAAATACACTGATGACAAAGGGAAGATTTATTACAAAGGGAGCCTGCTTTGTTGCTATATGTTGAGTCTCATTGTCACCATTTTGTTTGAAGCAGGGTTCATTGTGGCCCAGTACTATTTAATCGGCCTTTGGATGCCTGCACAGCTAGAATGTAAGGTAGATCCTTGCCCTGCAGTCGGTCTGCATTGTTTTACATCCCGCCCAACTGAAAAGACCGTCTTCATTGTCTTCATGCTTGTTGTGGCGTGTGTGTCTTTAGCTTTAAATCTAGGAGAGATATTCTATCTGATGGGTCGTAGAGGCGAACACAAGAGGAGGACATCTGCAGTGGCTGAGATGCAGAAATCAACCCCCACTGAGATATTTTGTTGAATGTAACTGTATGAAATGACATATATCCCTTAAAGCTTACTGTATCTACTAACTTTGCATTGTCAGCACTTTTTACTTGTTTAATAAACCATCATTTTATTTAAGTTTAAGGAAACAAATGATGCAAATGATTTTCTCTAATCCAATTTTATGTTTACATCTACTATAAAAATTATGCATATGTTTATACCTATAATACCAGGGGTTGTAGCAATTAATATAAACCCACACAAATACAAATTGCCACACATTCTGAGAGATTATTACTTTTCAAAGACCCCCGGATGTCTTCAGTCCCACTGTAACTGCAGGGTGGTACCTTTTCAGAAGGTAGGCTACACCTTTTTTTTTTTACCATATTATGCTATAAAATTCTATATTCTACCATATTTATCCATAAAGAGTGTGTTAAATGTTCATATTAGTATCTACACTCTTAAAAAATAAAGGTGCTTAAAAGGTTCTTAACATCGAGGCCATAGAAAGAACCATTCCGTCAAAGGCTTTTTAAAGAACCATCTCTTTCTTACCTTTTTATAATCTGAAGAACCTTCTTTCGCAAACAAAAAACCTTTTGTGAAACACAAAGGTTCTTCAGATGGTAAAGGTTCTTTATGGAACCATTTAGACAAAAAGGTTCTTCTATGGCATTGTGTAGCACCTTTACTTTTAAGAGTGTAAATGGTACGTTTTAGTACCTAAATGGTTCAGTATACCTTTTATAAGGTAGGCCTACCACCCAGTGACAGATTTTGTACTTTTTTTAATGAGAGGGCAGCAATTCAGCCATTATTGTAAACATATTTACTGTGAACATGTCGTGTGCAAATATAAATAAAACATCAACCAAACGTGTTGTTTATAAGGTGCAAGAGAATTTACATTTCCAAATAGTGCAAGTTGGGTAAATTGTCCTATAATAAACAGGAAAAGTCTTTCCATCTTTCCATCACAGGAGGGCGTATGAGGATTACAAATATTTTAAAACTCATGAAACTCAGACACCAGTGCATTTTCAAGGTTGTGGCTAGAAGGGACACAGCTCTGACTGGAAATCTTTCTACCTATAAGATTGTGTTTTATTAACATCTACACCTACCCCAACCCTAAACCTAAACGTAATTATTGTTGTACAGTTTGACAAAAATTACACTGTATTAATGTGTGCATGCCCAGTAGAGCCATATCCCGCATAAAACATAACACTACAGACAGATTAATAAAACATTTATAGCCGTGAAAAACTGTTGTGCCTAAAAAAACAAAGAAAAAAAAGACTTTATAACAATATATATTTTTTTTCAATTAAAAATATTTTTAGATAAATGTAATAATAAATAAATACTTAAAAGTGTAGCTACTCGATATAATGTGTTTTCATAGTTACAGTGCATTTTATTGATTCAAGTATCCCCATCAAGGAATAGTCCTTCAAAAAAAAAAAAAAAAAAAAAATATGTATATATATATATATATATATATATAATGAATAATACAACAATAACTAAAATAAATAAATAAATAAATAAAATAAAAAAACTGGTCATCAACATTAATATGGGTGCTGCCATATTTGCATATTTGTGAGTTAAAACCTTAAAATCGTGGCCTAATGGTTAGAGAGTTTGATTCCTAATCCTAGGGTTGTGGGTTTGAGTCTCGGGCCGGCAATACCACGACTGAGGTTTCCTTGAGCAAGGCACCGATCCCCCAACTGCTCCCCGGGCGCCGCAGCATAAATGGCTGCCCACTGCTCCGGGTGTGTGTTCACGGTGTGTGTATGTTCACTGCTGTGTGTGTGCACTTTGGATGGGTTAAATAAGAGCACAAATTCTGAGTATGGGTCACCATACTTGGCTGTATGTCATGTCAGAAATATGCGCATATTCAAATAGAACAAATTAGATTTCAACAGCACATGAGATGTGTGAAGTACGTGTATGATACCTTAATATCGTCGTTTCTGGAGGTGTGGATCAATGTATGAGTAAATGAGACAATTGATATGTTTGGATGCTCCTTTAATTTTTTGCTGAAATTAAGGAAACTAACAATTCCTGACCTACATGCCTATCCGCACATCATTAGCTGAGCAATACTTTAATATACCCTAACAAGAAAAAGCAAAGTAACGTTATTTACAAAGGTTTTAATACATTAGTTTTAACAAATGAAAACAGTTCATGATTAAAGCACAATGTGTAATTGCTAAAATTAGCATGATCTATGCTTTATGAAACAAATAATGTCATATACTAACACTGCTCTCATAAAGTTACATGTGGTTTGCTTTAACCAAACAGAGAGAGGAAAATATGAAAATGTGTAATGTTACAAAATGAACTAATTCTACTGTAAAACAAACAGAGCATCACAAATGTATATAAGAAGAGATAAATGATAAGTCATATGACAAGACATTACTTTAATAAAGGTTAAAGTTAAATAAAGTCCATATAAAATTACCTGAATTGCCCCGCAGATGTTCATCAACATTCATTCTGGTGCAAGCATTGTTCAAAATACATATAATCATTTCACATCAAAAAAAAAAAATGATCCCAATGAATTTGAATACCCAGACCCTACATTCATTTAGCTATGGACAAGCTTACAACATCAAACATGATATTTTCAGCCTTAAGGTAAACTTTAAAGTTCATGTAATGTACATCTTAGATCCGTTTAAACCTTGCGAGAACGTGCTCTTCTTTGTGCCACGATGTCTCTTTGACCTGCGGCATATCAGGTAGAACATCTCGATCACGTTCAGAAGCAGAGAGATACACGACACTACCAGCATGAAGATGATAAAGATGGTTTTCTCTGTGGGACGAGACATGTAACACTCAACCGTGTGAGGGCAAGGAGATTGGGAGCATTCTATCTTGGGGATCATTATGAAACCGTAAATATAATACTGGCCTGCGATAAACGCAGCCTCAAGCAAGATCTTAGCAAACAAGCTGGTTAGGTAACTACCTAACAACTGGCCCTTGATTATAACTTTGCCATGATCGTCAGTGTATTTGGGATGTTTGAGGCCTTGCTTTTCCTCATGGCTTTCAATCTTCTGTCTCAGTTTCTTTTCTTTGTGGAGGATATGCAGAACGTGGCCGAAGTATAGAAGCGTTGGCGTCGACACAAAGATAATCTGAAGTACCCAGAAGCGAATGTGGGAGATTGGAAAGGTGTGATCGTAACACACGTTCGTACAACCAGGTTGCTTAGTGTTGCAGATCATTTTTGATTGTTCGTCGCTCCACACCTTTTCAGCCCCGGCTCCGAGAACCATGATCCTGAAGACAAAGAGGACAGTGAGCCACACCTTCCCAATGACCGTGGAGTGAGACTGCACTTTGTCCAGCAGCTTGGAGAGAAAGCCCCACTCTCCCATGCTTGTGCCTTTAGTATCTTCTCTGCCTGGAAAACTAGGGGAGAAAGACAGCATTTTGAGTGGCTGGGTTTTGATCTTTTTGAAAAAAAAATAAAAAAAAATCAATTTGACCTAAAACTGGATTTATTATTTATTCACCATCAAACCCCATATGCAGTGCAAAAAAAATAATTTCTTATTCAGTATGTTCGTCTTGTTTTTCAGTACAACTGTCTAAACTTTCTTAAATTTAAACAAGAAAAGCAAAATGGCTTAAGATATTAAGTCTTATATTCAAGAAATTAAAATTAAGTCAGTTTATGCTTAAAAGAAGAAGAAAAAAAGATTGTCAATAGGTTAAGCGAAAATAAAGATTTTCTTAACCCATTTATATATATTTTTTTCTTGTTTCAAGCGTAAACATTTTTTTATTATTATTTTATTTTTCATTTTTAGACAAGTAAAGTAAATATATCTTAATTTAACAATTTTTAGATATTTGTAATGAAAAACAAGACAAAAATACTAAGAAAAAATGTCAAATTTTAGCAATGTATTAGTTTTCAGTAGATTGTTTTAATTTTTATTATTAGTTTTTATAAATTTTCGAGTAGAATTTTTATGCATTACACAACTCCAAAAAGGAGGGGGGAAAAACACCAAAAATGCTTGACACCACCATTTCAAACTTAAAAAATGTACTACACATAATGTGTTTTTATAGTCACATTGCATTTTGTTATTTTTTATGTATGTGGTTCAAGTATTCCTATCAGGATACCCATCAAGGAATAGGCTAGTTCAACAAAATTGAAATGTTTTCTTAACAGTGCATGGTTTTCTATTTTCTATAGGTGAAATTTTAGTGATTATTCAATGACCAATGCTTGCTGATTGCAATCAGTTACGTCACTAACTCAATAAAGTCATAAATATTTTTGAATCTGCAAACGGCCCACAGAGTTTCGGTATAAGGGCAAGATTATCAGAGAATAATTAGATAATTATGTAAACCCAAAAAAAAAAAAAAATCCCCCGAGTACATTTGTGGGCTGTGACAGCTATCTAATGTTCAGATGATAAGAGCGTTCAAGGTACGGTGTTACAATCTTAAATCACATTAAGCAAATAAAATATGAATTTGAATTGAACATCAAAACATTTACTTAGAAAGAAATTTGCACTTCAGTTGACAAAACCAAAACACAGCATTGATTGTTGTATATATTTATCCTCAAGGGGTCTTTGACAATAAACAGTTCTAGGCATTAAAGTAATTAAATTTGTGTTTTAATGACAAAAAAGAAAAGAATATAGAACTAATTAGCAAGCAGATGTTTCAACATCAGCTCTCAAGATACACAATGTTTTAACAATGTGAATGACTGACTTTTTCAATAGCATTCAGTTTGAAAGAGTAAATGGTTTACATTCAGCAATCACCAAAATCCGTCTGTATATCAGTACAGTTTAACATGATTAGACTATAATCAGTTTTGGTACCTATTTAAAATACACAAGATCACATATAAAAGAAACACAGAAGAATTTTAAATATGTAAATTGCATATTTTTACCTGTGACAACTT
Organism: Cyprinus carpio; assembly: GCF_018340385.1. Taxonomy (NCBI): domain Eukaryota; kingdom Metazoa; phylum Chordata; class Actinopteri; order Cypriniformes; family Cyprinidae; genus Cyprinus; species Cyprinus carpio. The sequence continues at coordinate 28,210,541 of NC_056616.1, read as the reverse complement.
GCGCTTCAGTGCGGAGCTGATTGACTGTGTTGCTCAATGATTAAATGGGTTGTGTCAGGTGTAAAGATTGAACTTCAGTGCACTGGATTTCACAATGTCTTTTTTTTTTTTTTTTTTTTTTTTTTGGCTGCCACCTTCCTCCTAACGTCTGATTAAAGTTCCATGGCCATATTTAGGATAACAGGATGAAATTGAGCCCAAAGTTAATTATTAATCTTGTTAGAGAATCTAAGAGAAATACATACATGTGAGACAAGATCCTTGTACCTTTGTATTATCATGTACTCATGCGTATAAATAGATAAATATACAAGTGCAATTCATTCACAAGAGCTTGATTTGTCATCATTGTGATCCATGACATTACTGAAATTTCTGAACACAATGAAAACTGTGAAGTAAAAACTGCTCTGTATTGAATGTTTCATCATGAGAAAAGAGAACAAATATTCTCTTGGCATTCACAAGAGGAGCTTATATAACATAAAGAATCCTTGAGTTTTAGTGCTTTAGGGTATTAATCTTCTAACCTGTAGTTATTCTATGCTGAAGAACAGTGATAAAAATCAGCAGCGTGGTCATATTTGAGATATGCGAGAAAAACATATATCAACATAAAGATAATGCAACTTGCAGTGCAATACAAAGAGAAGAACTAAAAAAAAAAAAATGCCTTTTATGTGCATTTATATATGATTTTATACATGATTCTTAAATAAATGCACCAGCACTGCATTCATTGCTTGAATTTGTACAGAAATCTTAAAACATTATGTCTTTAAGGCAAAGAGCAATTACTAAGACAGTTATTAGATGTTAGCAATCTTTAATTATTCCAATTATTAGTCTAATTATGAAATTGTTATTTCCTAAATATTGTTATTTTCCACCACAAGGCAAAGATTTTTAAACAGGAGAAGATATTTTGCAGAAAAAAAGGAAACTTCTGTTGATTTAAAAATTTTATTTCAAAGAAGGACATTGTCATTATGCTCTCTAAACATCACTGACACCAGTTTACATTCAGAATACACATTTACACAAATTAGTTTCTTTGTAACGAAAAAATATGGCCAAATAAAATGACAACATCACACAAACAGACAGTGCTCAAGTCACTTACTGACTCTTAATACATATATTTACACACAATATATATATATACAATCATATAACAGTAAGTATTTATATCAAAACTATCCAATTAAAAGTCAAACATGCATTGTGCACAAAATTATCATAAAATAATTAAATAACACACTCCGTTTGAGGTGTATCAAACCAATACTTTCTTTTTCAAGTGTGTAAATAATGGATCATAAGCTAAGGGGTATGGAAATCAAATTGAAGATATGTTTCTCTAAAAACTTGGCAGATTGGAGAAATTTCAGAGATAAAGTCTAAATCGAATGGTCTTCCATCAATTGTTTTTCTTCTTTCGCCCCATCCAGGCTTCCTCCAAGACTCTGCCCGCTCTCGTACTGTTGGTTCATTTTGTTTTGCTTCAGCGCAACTTCAGAAGACATCCAGGATGATGGCAAACTTGCGGGGTTTTTAGCTGAAGTGATATTATGTGTCCGTGTCTTGCTGCTCCGGCATCCGACCCTGGTGCACAGCAGGTAAAACACCTCTATGACATTCAGTAGCAGAGACACACAGGCTACCACTAGCATAAAGATGATGAAGATGGTCTTCTCTGTTGGACGAGACATGAAACATTCTACAGTGTAAGGGCAAGGGGATTGGGAACATGAAAACTTGGCAATCATTACAAAGCCGTATAAATAATACTGTCCGACAATGAACGCAATCTCCAAAATGATTTTAAAAAACAACTGGGTTAGATAGCTGCCGAGCAGGTTTCCTTTAATTTTGATGTGACCACTTTCATCTGTGTATTTGGGGGCCTTCAACTTGTGGCCCTCGCCGAGTCTTTGTATCTTCTCCCTGAGTTTTTTCTCTTGGTGAATGACTTGCACTGCATGGCCCAGGTACAGCAAAGTAGGAGTGGATACAAATATGATCTGCAAGACCCAGAAGCGGATATGAGAGATGGGGAACTGCCAGTCGTAGCACACGTTCTCGCAACCGGGTTGCATCGTGTTGCAAACCAAATTAGATTGCTCATCACCCCAAACGCTCTCCGCCGCTGCTCCCAGCACCAAGATCCTGAAGATGAAAAGGACGCTCATCCATATCTTGCCGATGACGGTGGAGTGAGACTGTACTTTGTCTAATAATGCCGAGAGAAATCCCCAGTCTCCCATGTTTGCTGATGCTCAGACTTTCCTGTAAAAAAAAGACATAAGAAAGAAAAGGAAGATGAAATACAAAGTCCACTTTAGGCGTAACTTAATAAATAAGCCTTTAAATGATGGTCTACATTAATGGTATGCTCTTAATAGATTAATATACTTAATAAGTAATAATGCCTTCAAACAAGTTCAGTTACTGTGCCCATAAAGAAAAATTTTTATACAGGTAAAAGAGGTTTTATTAATAAATTGAATAAATTAATAATAATAATAAAAAAACTTCAAATAAAGTATATATTTTATGAAACTATATAAGTTGCATTAATGATTGTAATATGGTGCAGGCAACTAAATGTACAACAAATTTAATTTACAGAGGTTTTTACTGGATCACAGGGAAATAACTTATTAATAACTATTTCTGAATCTTATTCATTGACTAAACATCTGTGGCTACTGGTAAATCTAAAATACTTAAAAACTGATTTACATTAAATACATGCTCAAATCATCCTCTAAAACTTTACTCTGTCTTTAAAACATTTACTGTATTAAAAAATGCAATGTTTTTAAGGTAAAGAACAATTACTAAGATAACTAATTAGATATTAGTAATTAAGCGCTTAGCCTGATTAGTTGGATTCGAATGATCTGTATTTAATTCATTCTTAAATATTGTCTTTTCACTCCACAAGGCAAACAGCTTTTTTTATATGCTACCTTTAACAATCTATACTTGAACAAAAATGTACAAACAATGTAATATTGATTTCACACTTACCTTTAGTGAGTTGTACCTCTTCCTATTAGAATCTAAGCCGCATACCAAGTGATAGCTGACAATAGTTGAACCTTGATTTTTGGGCTTTGCTAAGATTGCGTAATAGCTGAAAGTGGCCTGCTGTCACGTTGTCCAACGGTAAAAGAACAAGATCTTGAATGCAAGTACGCAGGAGTGCCACATTAATGATTGAAAGGCTTTTGAATGATAAAATGTAATACTTAAGTCTCTAACCCACACAACTAATATTATACTGTATTCTAATTAAAAAAGTATCTATTCGTTATGTATATATTACTTTAATAAGTACTTTTATTCAGCAAGGATGCATTGAATTGATCAAAAGTTACATTAAAGACATTATATAATGTTACAAAACAGTTATATTTCAAATAAATGCTGAACGTTTGAACTTCCTATTTATCAAAGAATCCTGAAAGAAATCATGATTTCCACAAAAATATTAAGCAGCACAACTATTTTTAATATTGATAGTAATCAGAAATGTTTTTTGAGCACCAAAGCAGCATAATAAAATGATTTCTGAAGGATCATGTGACACTGAAGACTGGAGTAATGCCTACTAAATATTCAGGAATAAATCTTTATTTTTTAAGCCTTAAAAAAAACTTTTTTTCCCCCTAAATACAGAAACTGAGCAGAAAAAAAAATAAACAATGACACAGTTTGAAGCTTTACTTTTATTGAACCTTTCTACACAGTACAATTTCAGATTTAAATGAGAAAAAATAAGAAATAAAAAAACAGATAAGAATTTTTAGCAAAACATTATTGATTTGTTAAAGAGAGAGAGTCATAGCGTGCTTGAAGTTGGGGGTCTCGACCATGCACGAGTCACTTGGATCAGTGGCTGTTTGCTTAAGTTGACCGTGTGAAAGCCTTTGTGTACAGAGACCTGTTGATCAGATATGGACCTCTTGCATGTCAGCACTGTGGTTCTCTGAAGCCATGCTCTTGGTTGCCTCATTGCCAAGTTTTCTCCTCTGAAGCTCCAGCTCACCACCAGCTTGAACCAAATGACGATGGTTTTCTCAGTAGGCCTCGACAAGAAACAGTCAACCTTGTGAGGACATGGAAATCGGACACAGACGTATTGGGGATGAAGAGTGAAGCCATAAAGGTAGTACTGGCCTAAGATGAATCTCTAAAAGTATCTTGCAATGCAAACTCAGAATGTAGCTTCTCAAGAGACGCCCCTGAAGGTTGACCTTCCCATTGTCCCTGCTGTACTTGGGAAATTTGTAGCCTTTTATGAGAAACAGCTCATTCCGAAGCTCTTTCTTCATCATCTCTCTTACTTTCTTTTCGACATGGATGACATGGCCCAGGTAGGCTAGAGTAGGTGTGGACACCGAGATGATCTGCAGTACCCAGAAGTGGATGTGTGAGATGGGGAATGCCTGGTCTGTGTTGCAGATGAAGTCTGACTGCTCGTCCACCCACACTATCATGGCACAAGCGCAGAGGACTAGAAGCCTAAACACAAACAGGACAGTGAGCCAGATTTTTCCCACCATCGTTGAGTGCGCCTGTACTCTATCCAGCAGTCTTATGAGAAAGTCCCAATCACCCATCTTAAATGGTAATTAAATTCCTGATAGAAATGACAATATCGTTAATTGGACATAGCAGTTCGAATGCAATTTATATGCAGCTATGCTCATAATTAGTTTTCACATATTTTATGCAAGCACTATTTATGAATTGAGAACCCCCCCCCCCTTTTTTTGGGGGGAGGTGAAAGGTATGCATTTTCTTTTTTCATATGCATCTTTTTCTTCTTTTTGTTTTAATCATTTTTGCCATTCAAAGGTTTGGGGTTTAAACTCTTTCATGTTAGTGAAATAAGTCTTATAGTAACCAAGGCTGAATTTATCTGGTCAAGAATGCATTAAAACAGTAATACTATGAATATTGTAAGAATCTGAAATTACTGTTTTTCTAGATTTATATATTTTATAATTTATTTTTATATATTTAATAATTTATTTTATTTCTGTGATGGCAAAGATGAATTTTCAGCATTATTACTCCAGTCTTACATCTCACATGATCCTTCAGAAATCATGCTGATTTTCTGCTCAAGAAACTGACTATTATCCATGTTTAATTTTTTTTTTTCAGGATTCAGAATTGATTTAAAATAGAAATTTATTTGTGACATTATAAATGACTTTTCATTCAGAAAACCTGACCCAAACTTCTGAACAGTAGTGGAAACAAATAAAGAGAGAATATCATTAAGTAGGCATCAGTGATAAATAAATAATACTCTTTTCGCTTACCAAGTTTAAGAAGATGGAGATGAAGTTTCACCTGCTTAGTGAAGGCTCTGGGGAGATGTGTGTAACAGGTTTTCTCAAACCCTCCCTTTCATGAAGAGGCAGCTTTTGAAACAAAATAAAGATTATGACATTATCAGTGTGTCTACTCCTACCTTGTTTCAGCCTTGACATTTGGAATTGGAAGATTATGTTAGAGTATGTTCGAATAGGTTTCGTATGCAAGTTTATATGACATGCATTATATAATAGCTCTTGTTTTATATATTGTACTATGCGTCTTTACATTTCTGCACTACTCCAATCTGAATATAGAAAATATTTGTTTTCAAAAAGGTTTCCTAATCATACTCCATTGCTCGCCTAGTCTTTTCTGCCCCATGCAAGCTCAGGCCACTGGTTGCGAGTTGGGTATGTTTAGCTGTGAAAAGTGATTTTTAGATACACCTTTAATTCCGCCTATTTCTAAAATAATTTTATTCTCCATACCGTTCTTCAGTTTTGACTATTGTAAAAATCCATTGCTGAAAAAAACTCCTATTCATGGTGGTAATGGTAATTGTTGAATTTTTTTTAATGACCACTGAGAGTGTGTTGACCAATGGATTGTATAAACTCTAGTCATGCTGATAGCATATATAAATCTTGGACCTTTTATTTATTACAAAATAATTTGACAACATTGATTTGATCTATTACAAAATAATTTAACATTAAAAATCAAACACTTTCATGCAGTATTAAACTGCATTTCAGTTAATGAAGACTATATCAGAATCTTTAAATAAATAAAAAAATCGTCTTTTTGTAAACATTGGAGCTTTTTATTGATAAGTTCTTAGTTTGAACAACTAAATGAGATACACTGCAGGAACCAAACACTGGCTATACAATGATGCAGTGAAGATCTACTGTATTGAGTATAGCCAGTATACTCTCAAAAAAATTTGGATTAAAAATTAATTATTTATTTTAAAAAACTTTTTTTTTTTTTATAATTTTTTGATTTTGACTTTTGAAAATTGATTAAGAATCGATTAAAGAAAAAAGCAGTAGTAAATAAATATTATAGATTTGTTATCATGTTCCAACCATTCAAACAACTTGTACAGGTGCATCTCAATAAATTAGAATGTCAAAAGTTAATTACAGTAATTCAACTCAAATTGTGAACCTGGTGTATTAAATTCATTCAATGCACACAGACTGAAGTAGTTTAAGTCTTTGGTTATTTTAATTGTGATGATTTTGGCTCACATTTAACAAAAACCCACAAATTCACTATATAAGAATATGGTGACATGTCAATCAGCTAATCAACTCAAAACACCTGAAAAGGTTTCCTGAGCCTTCAAAATGGTCTCTCAGTTTGGTTCATTAGGCTACACAATCATGGGGAAGACTGCTGAACTGACAGTTGTCCTGAAGACAATCATTGACACCCTTCACAAGAAGGGTAAGCCACAAACATTCATTGCCAAAGAAGCTGGCTGTTCACAGAGTGCTGTATCCAAGCATGTTAACAGAAATTTGAGTGGAAGGAAAAACTGTGGAAGAAAAAGATGCACAACCAACCGAGAGAACCGCAGCCTTATGAGGATTGTCAAGCAAAATCGATTTAAGAATTTGAGTGAACTTCACAAGGAATGGACTGAGGCTGGGGTCAAGGCATCAAGATCCACCACACACAGGCGTGTCAAGGAATTTGGCTACAGTTGTCGTATTCCTCGTTAAGCCACTCCTGAACCACAGACAACGTCAGAGGCATCTTACCTGGGCTAAGGAGAAGAAGAACTGGACTGTTGCCCAGTGGTCCAAAGTCCTCTTTTCAAATGAGAGCAAGTTTTGTATTTCATTTGGAAACCAAGGTCCTAGAGCACCAAAAAGTTGGTTATATGACCATGGTGTTGGTGTGCTTGACTGGCCAGCAAACTCACCAGATCTGAACCCCATAGAGAATCTGTGGGGCATTGTCAAGAGGAAAATGAGAAACAAGAGACCAAAAAATGCAGATGAACTGAAGGCCACTGTCAAAGAAACCTGGGCTTCCATACCACCTCAGCAGTGCCACAAACTGATCACTCCCATGCCACGCTGAATTGAAGCAGTAATTTAAGCAAAAGGAGCCCCTACCAAGTATTGAGTACACGTACAGTAAATGAACATACTTTCCAGAAGGCCAACAATTCACTAAAAAAAAAAAGTTTTTTTTTCTATTGGTCTTATGAAGTATTCTAATTTGTTGAGATACTGAATTGGTGGGTTTTTGTTAAATGTGAGCCAAAATCATCACAATTAAAAGAACCAAAGACTTAAACTACTTCAGTTAGTTTGGTCAAAATAAACTCTGCAACATCAATTTCAAGAACTAGGTCTTTCACATGGATGGGAAACATCCCTGTCAGGTGGCCCTCGTGAATATACGTGATCTCAGCATCCATACCCACTCTGGCATGCACTGCGCCAGTCGAAACTAGAAAAATAAAAGCATAGAAATACTAAATTCACACATACCTTGTTTTATTTATATATATAAAAAATACAATGATTGATTGACTACCTGTATGGCATGAGGCCAGTATCCCGTGGTTCGGTGAGAAATGCCTAGAGTTGAAAGAGCATGGCTGGCATACACTTGTGGGCTTGGCACCAGCCAGCCAACAGGACCATAACCCTCGGATCCTTGAGATGAGACTCTAAAAGGCAGCAAACTCTGCACAAAGACTCCTCGATGACCATATTCATAGTGCAGAGAGCGACTGAAGTTATCAAGAAAAGCCTGTGGGGAATTTAAAACACGAGAGAATCATAAGACAAATTAAAACACTGCATAGTATATTAAGTGCTGCAGGGATGACATTTTTGTAGGCCAAACCCCAAAAACGAGTTTGCATTTTAGCACTTCTGCTTCCATTGCCCTGAAGTAATTTATTTATTTATTTTAATGGTTAAATGCCCAAAAATAAGGTCTGTGTTTAACCCAAGCTCAAGACATTTTAATGTTTTATTGGCTAAATGAACAACACAGGTTGTCAGACATTAAACGTCATCATGCCAAACTGGTAAACTCATCTACAGTACTCACTAGTCCACTTTTACAGTCTCACTCCTTCAAACTATTCCAACTTAAACTTTCAGAGAAAAGAGTTGTTGGATACTTAAAGGTGATGATGTTGAAGTCATGTGACCATGGTGTAGTTCTGTAGTTTAACTTCTGTCGATTGTATTTGTAGGCTTCATAATTCATAAAAGTTGTGTTCATTTGTGAAGATTATCATGATTATCCAAACATGAAGAATCATAAACTTTTTTGGTCACAGGGTGTTTTTTTTTTTTTTTTGCAAGAATCCAAAATCCAATCGTAAAATCCTGTTGGGGTGTTGTCAAGAGAACCATGGTAATGCTCACTTCCTGATTGGTCTACAAAAATACATCATCATGGCAGCACTCTAACTGATCGAAAACGAGTAGAGATCTAACCGTAGATGCAGAAAGAGCAGCCTTTCTGGAAGTCGGACACAAGCAGAGCCCATCAGAAATGTTGACCACTGCTCCTTTTCCCCTGTCCACCATATTGGGCAGTACCAGACGGGTGACAAGAGTGGCAGCTACTATATTTCTATTGATAGTGTCCCACACTATAGATTCAGAGAGGTCCTTAAAGCCTTGAGAGAGGTCCAGAGACCCATCCAGACTGTTAACAATGAATCCAATATCTTTACTGCTTATGGCATCTTTAATGGGCTTGCAGGCTGAGGGGCCCTGGCTGAAATCTGCTTCTATTAAAATGGCCTCTACCCCGTAAGTGTCTGAAATGGCTTTGGCAGTGTCACCTAAGTTACTGATGTCACTGCTGATCAGAATCACACAGATGCCATGTCTGGCCAGTTCCTCTGCATATGCTTTTGCTATGGCCTCTGAAGCACCTATTGGAAAAAGGAAGGGGTCATTTTTGTCCATTTAGGTTTGGTACATATCAGTATGTATTATTATAACACAACAGTTCAATGCATGAATTAGATAATCAAATATGATGATTATTCGCTTTTAAACCTACCACATATAAGAGCCCATTGTCCATACTGCTGACTAAGATCTCTATGGGAGACAAGACGAGGAATAAAGTGAAGCCTTATCAGACTATAGCAGTCCCTCATAAATATCACAGCCTTGCTGGCTGTGTAACACGCACCCACGAGCGCCAGCGTTTCCACATAACAACTGCACGATCTGGCAATTTCTCTATACAAAAGCTGGAAGCTGTCAACAGCGGCCATTATAAGCTGAAATCCGTACAATTATTTACTGTAAATGAGCTGCTAATGAAAAAAATATAATCTTTTACATTCAACGAATTAGTGTGCACTCAACTAGCGTGACTACGTTTGTTAATACGAGTACTATTTCACCAGCTTCTCCTCTTCGGTTTTGTCACACAACGTGAATCAGGAAACCCGGAACATTTAAAAGTCACGTGATACACTCGCGTCACGTGATCAACACTGGCGTCTTCAGTCAGCGTCAAACATGCAAACATCACCTTTATTCGTATTTCTGCGGTTTTGTCGTATTTATTTTTGCAGTATTCGCTAACGTAAACGTTTAGACACCGGATATATGCCTATGGTTGTGCCGTGAAGGTTATTTTTTGCAAATAACGGGTGTTTTATTGCGGATGATTTAGCTCAGCTGGGCTTGTTTCCATAGAAACGGGTAGTGCTAACGGCTGCTAAGCTGATTTATACACAGCTTTGTGCTTTATGAAACGACTGATTATGAAATATTTTTAATGTTAAGGAAGCGACGTAGCTCATCTGTTTGGACATGATAAGAAAGTGTTGCAGGTAACATTAATGTTTAAAACTGTGAGCTGTATGCGTAATGTATATTTGTTAATGAGAAAATATAAGCTTAATACCAACGCTTGAATTCTGAACATCTCAAGTTTAAGTACGTACATAATATTTAATGACATGTAGGGATGGGATATGATGTAGCCTAAATGTTATCCCTGTTTAATATTTTTAGGGATATTAGTTAGACTTGTGTAATGTAGATAAACCAATCAAATTTGAGCAAACTTGACATGATTCTATGTGTCTTATGATTTGGCGATGGCTCTAATGTTTGAAATTAGTTTTATAGACAAATACAATTTGTGGATACATATTAATTTCATTTTAAAAATGCATTGTTTGTTTTACTGTATAATGGATTGAGTCGGATACTGAAGAAAAAGCAGCAAACAAGTGTCCAGCATACATGGAAACTCCTTCAAAATCATTCCAGGAATCTAAACTTTGTGGGAATATGTACCACATAGATTGTCTATACTTCTCACCATTGTTACTACAGGTCAAACACACCTTACTTAGCACCTTGTTTCTCTAAGTAGGAGAGACCCCCTGTAGAGAAGAGCTAATCACACCCCTGAGAAGCGATGTCTCAGTTCTCCAGCGAGGATGAGGCAGAGCTCCAGAGCCTGCTGCGAGAGCTCCTAAAAAGTGTCAAAGACAGAATCTCCGGAGCACCATCGGTAGAATGTGCTGAGGAGATTTTGCTTCATTTGGAGGAAACTGACAAGAACTTTCACAAGTCAGAGACCTTTCTCTTCCAGTACCTGTTAAACTTGATTGTGATTACTGTTTGTTTGATCTGTTTTCATGCCCTCCCTCTGTTTTTCAGCTATGAGTTTGTGAAGTACCTGCGGGAGTATGTAGAGAGCAGTTTGGGAACTGTTATTGAAGAAGAGACTGAGAATTTCACCAGAGGTGACGGTCATGCTATTGGTCCAGGACAGGACACCCTGGTCCATGCTGTTACGAAGAGGACTAGGGAGTCCACACAGTATGTGTTTTTATGATTCCTGTTACCAAGTGTTTCTTTTTATGATAAGATGCTTTTGTGGATGTTTGCTCACTGCATGATGCAAACATATCTGAATCAATGCAATGGAGAAAGTAAATATTGTCAGGAATCTTTTGAAAATGAAATCAATGATGTAATGCAATGATGAAAGGGAAAGTACCGTGTGTTTTCCGATGTAACTAATAAGATGTTTTATTAAACGCTTCGCTTTCTCATTGCATGATGCAAAAATATAAGCACAAATGTAATTTTGAAAGTAGTTTGATATGGAATATTTTCAGATAAATTCAGTTTCAGCAGCTGTTTTCACATTAACTTTCTCCATAAATATTTTCAAAATTCTTTCAATAAAAAGTTCTACGCCATGAAACAAACCAGCCATCTTCAGAATAAATAACAACACTACAGTCACTGATTTTAAGCAAAACACATGCTCAAGACTGTGTAAGTAATGTCTTATAGGATCAAATGAACTATGTATCCCATAAAGCATTGCAAATTGCATAAATGAATCAGAGCCAACAAGAGGATATAAAACTATGTTTTTTAACATATACACAATATATCGCAAAATACAATAAAGTTAGGGGTAGGTAAGATTTAAAAAATGTTTTTGAATTTTCTTGTGCTCGCCAATCATTTATTTAATAAAAAAAGGAGTCTGCGCCAATAGCCTTATGGCATATCGCTGTTGTGCTTTGGCGTCCCGAGTTCGAGTCACAGCTCATGAATATTTCCTGATACTGTCCCCCTCTCTCTCTCCCACTTGCTTCCTGGCGGTGAGTACTGTCGTAATAAAGGCAAGAAAAATATACAGTATATGAATGATACATCTGAATTTTCAAAATCATTACTCCATTCTTCAGTGTCACATGATCCTTCAGAAATCATTGTAATATGCTGATTTAAAAAAATATATATATATATATATATAATTATTGTATTTGGAAACAGTTGCGCTGCTTAATGTTTTTGTGGAAACTGATACAGTAGTAATGTTTTCATATTTATTCAAACCAGATGTGGACAAAGTACACAACTTCAAAGTACAGATACTGCTGGTAATATAAATGAAAGTTGTCAAGACAGATTTTTACTTAAGTAAAAGTGCAGAAGTACTTGCTCTTAAGTACTTAAGTACCAGAAGGTTTTTTTTTTTTTATGTCAATGCACTGTTTATTTATTGCTGTATGTAATACTTGCAATGCCTTATGCCTCTGAAGCAACTTGCAATGCATTATGCCTAGTGAATACACTGACTAGTATGTAGTATCTTTGGAATGAAGAGCTTTTAGCATGTTAAAAACCTATAGAAATGAAACAAGTGATCTCATTTATCTACCTGTAGCCATTCATCCACAATTGAACTGAGTGGACAGTGAATTGCTGTAAATACAGACTAAGGAAAAAACCTACTTTAAAACCCATCAACACAATAGTAGCTGTGTAAGTCACATTTTAGAGAAGACAAAAATCACCCACTGACTTTCAAAGCTGTTACATAGTAACGACTATCTACTTATCTACTGTGGGAAGTCATGGCCTAATGGTTAGAGAGTTGGACTCTCGGGCCGGCAGGAATTGTGGGTGAGGGGAGTGCATGTACAGTTCTCTCTCCACCTTCAATACCATGACTGAGTATAAGAATGGCTGCCCACTGCTCCGGGTGTGTGTTCACAGTGTGTGTGTGTGTTCACTGCTCTGTGTGTGTGTGCACTTTGGATGGGTTAAATGCAGACCACGAATTCTGAGTATGGGCCACCATACTTGGCTGAATGTCACGTCACTTTCACTTTCACTTCGAGGACCTTGATAGAAATCTAGTGGAGTGAAAAGTATGATATTTGTCTTTCAAATGTAAAGTGGTTAAAGTCTTAAGTTTCCAGAAAAAAATATACAGATACTTAAGAAATGAACATAAGTACAATACTCAAGTAAATGTACTTCATTACTGTCGTAAATTGATTATGGTATTATCAGTGATTCATGGGAGTGATTTCTGTTTTTATTGTTTCAGCGATATCTCCGAGTATGGGTAGTTTAGTACATCGTGTGTGTGTGTGTGTGTTTAATCTGTAGGTATAAACAGATGATGCAGACTCTGAAACAGACCATGATGGTGGTTGTGGAATCACTGATCAATAAATTTGAGGAAGATCAGCTGAAGAAAGAGGAAATGGACAGGAAGAGCCAACATGAGCAGTCAAGCAGTCATTACACTGAAAACTGCTCTGACAGTGACTCTTCATTTAATCAGGTTATTGTATAAGTTCAGATAAGTTACAGAGGCTCCTATTGTTTCTTGGACAAGCATATCATTGTGGTTATCTCAACCTTTCTTATTCTATGACTGTACATTCATACCATAGACTGAATCATTAACTTCTTTGATTTCAACATGCAGAGCTATGCATTCATCAAGCATGAACAACTTCAAGTCATCGCTGAGAAGCTTGACCCCGGTAGACCACGAGAGGTGAAATCTCGTCTTGATACACCCACTTCCCATAGTTTTCAATTGTAGAAAGAGAGAACTGTCATTCTGATTCAGAGATGAAGTGGTCATCCTGAACTGTTTAATTGCAGGTTCGCATGGAAGCTTTGCAGTCTTTGTGCTATGCCCCTCCCTCTGATGTCCTGAGCTGTGAAAGCTGGACTGGCCTGCGCCGAAACCTCTCTGCTGTGCTCACTGACCCTGACCCTGAGCTCAGTGTAAGAGATAAGTGCTAAATAAGGACTGACCTTAGCCATGGCCTCAACAACAAAATAGTTTCCTTAGCAGCTTAATGTAGAAATACAAGGGCCATCATTTTCAAGCAGTTTACAGAGAAGAGGTGTCATGTGAAATGGGAGGCCATGACCTGTTTCACTAACAGCGTTGAATCGCACAATAGGTGGGAGTTTATTATATGTATTATGAACCAGGGTTGTTATAATCAACTAAAACTAAAAACATAAAAAAATCATTACCTGAAGTAAAATAAAACTTATTAAAAAAACCTAAACATTTAATTTTTGTTTAAATTGCTGTACTCCAGTAACTAAAACTAAAAGTGAAATATAAACTATATAAATTTTATTAATAATATAAACTATATATAAAGAAATAAAAAATGAGAAAAACATACAAACGAATCATTAAAACATAATAAAATGTAATAAAAAAAATCCTAATTGAGAATATTAATGAAAACAGTATCATAGTATCACGATGATACTAAAATAACACTGTTGTTAACATGTTTTGCTTTCACAGGATAAAGTCCTTCAGTTTTTTTGCAAAAAAAACATTTTCGTCTTCTCCATTAAATGTGACTAAGGATATCTACAGTACCATAGGTAATAGCTTAAGCTTATTTTAGCAGTATGAAGTATCTTTTAATATTCGGTATATACGTGCATGTCAGTCCGTCAGTGTCAACAGTGTCAACATCTCTCTTCAGCGAAAAGCTTGGAGGCTCATTTCCTCTACCATAAGTTGAGTTTTCCCAGCGGCTCTACAAGTATTGATGCGAACAGACCAGATATGGCCCGTCTCCTCAAACAAGTATGTGACATTTCCTTCCTCCTATGAATGAAGATAAGTAAAGTTTAGCTGGCTTGGATAAAAATATGAATAAAGTTTTGCTTGCTTGTATAAAGATGAGTTTCTTTCTTTCTGGTCATTCTAGATGAGATTAATAAATGACTTTCAGAAGGAAGTGACAACATTTTGGATACGACATCCTGAGAAGTGAGCTTTCATGTTTCAAACACATTTCCCAAATATTTTATGCTATATATTGATTGTGTCAGATTGGCTTGAATATAAATGATTTTTTATTTTTTTTCCCTGTGCCTTTCCTCTAGGTACATGGAGGAAATCATTGAGAACACCCTCTCTCTTCTCGCTCTGCATTCTGAACAGGGCATGAGCAGTCCCGGCTCAGAAAAATCCCTAGAGCCTATACACTTAATCTCTCTGCTAGATATCAAAGCCACCTGGTTTAAGAAATGGATGGTGAGCCAAGGTTTTATCAAAGAATAAACAAAACCAAAAAAAAAAAAAAACACACAAACCATTTTCTAAATTAATATTTTGGAATTTTAACTTTACTTTCCAGTAAAAAAAAAAAAAGGAACATGGCATGTATATATATCTTAAGTTGATTTTTCTTAAAATAATTACTACATTAGCCATAATGTTTTGTTTATTGTAAGCACATACTTAATTTATGTTTTGTGAATATAAATACTGCACATCTTTTATATTTAGTAAGGGTTGTTATTGCCTGTCAATTTTATCGTTATAGTTTGGATTTTTAAAATTTTGAGTTTAGTTATTGTTATTGGTACGAACAAATCTTTTAGACTTAAAAGAGGAAAACTTTCAGTTTTGCTTCTCAAGTAAATTTATCCTCTTTTCAGGATGTTTTAGGTATGTAAATGACAAATACTGATTAGAAAAATGTGTTTTTAAATGTATACAGTATGTGATACTGTTAAAAGTGATGTCAAAATATTGTCTTCTAGCATGGCTACTACAGCAGAACTGTTGTCTTAAGACTTCTTGAGAGGAAATACAAGTCTTTGGTGAGTAGTTATACCATGTAGTTATACCATGCAGTATAAAACAGTATAATAGACATTTCAAAAATATTATGCTACATTTGTTGTCACATGATTTTATGAGCATGATTTTAATGGTTTGCATCTAAAATAAGCATACTGAAGCACAGTATTCATTCTGTACATTGTAGAAATTATAGGATATTTTGTTGTATGATAATATTCTAATCCAAACATAATCAACATTCACTGGCTAGTTTAAAATGAAATGGGTTAAAAATGGACAGTTTTTTCAGTGCTAATGATAGAATGTATTCAGGTAATTAATTCTGGATTTTATGGATCCTTTTCCCCAGATTGTTAATGCTCTGCAGCAGTGCATTTATTACTTCGATTCCTGTGATTCAGTTAGAGAAGAAACTTTGGAAATTATCCACAGTCTTGAACATCAGCAGATTGGTACGGCTGAACTTTTACCCACAATGTGCACATGTAGTATGTAGTTTTCCCCTGTATGCTGCTACAGACTGTCCTCACATGGTCAACTAGCTAGATTATCATTGCCAGAGATAATTCCAAGGGTTTGAGGATTGTGAGCTTTACCAGAATTCTGATTCTGTTTTGTAGCTGGAAGATTCACATGGAAAAAAAACCCACCAAAACATGCACACAATATTGACTTGATCTTCTGCTGTATTCACAAGCCATAGCAATCAGACTTTCAAAACCACCCACAGCTGTAAAACATTCATAACACATCAGTGGTATTCAAAAAAAATACTTATCTACTGTAGTTTCTGTGATCAGGGCCAGTTTATGTTGTTTCACAGAATAGTTCACTTTGGTTACTTGTATAGTATTACAACAGATTTCAGATGTCATATTTCAGTGGAATCAATCTACCTTATCTTACAAGGTCAAAACACTTGTAAAATCTCTAACTGGTCAGTATCATAGAAACATACAGCTGACATTTTAAAATAAGAAAAGGAAAAAAGATAATGCTTGAAATATGTTTTTTAAATGTATATTACATTGTATTCCATCATTTTAATGGCAATTCAGCACATTTCCATCCACAAATTCTCAGTAGTTTAACGTATACAGACATTTTACTGCTGCTTGTTTAAATTTATATTTGATATTCATAATGAGGATTCTGATTAGATGATTGCAGTGTATTTTGTTTTAATCAGCATAAATTAAACAAGGTATACCACCATATATCAATGCTCAAAATGAATAATAAATTCTATCATAATTACAGTATTGAGAATTACTTTTTTGCATTATGGGAATCATTGGAGGAAATGTACTTGATTTGTCATGAGAATTATTTTTATTTAAAAATACAGATTTAAAAAAAAAAATTGTTTAAATTTAAATTGAAATTAAAGGGATACTATAACCATTCACACAGTATCAAAAATGAAAAATTTTGTCATTAATCACTTATCCCCAATGTCAATCCAAACCCATAAAAGCTCGGAACACAATTTAAGATATTTTGGATGAAAACCTGGAGGCCTGTGACTGCCCCATAGACTGCCAAATAGAAGGTCCATAAAAGGTATGAAAGTCGTTGTCAGAAAACAACTTCCTTGTGGCGCGGATGATACAGAAGAGCATACACAGCATACGGTAATATGGAGAGACACAGAGGAGACTGTTGACAAAGGAATTGTTGAAAAAAGTTGTTATTTTTCTTTTTTCATTTACAAAAGTGTTCCCGTCGCTTCATATAACCCAGATTGCACGTCTGATGGCAGAAGGAGTTTTCTGACGACGGATTTCATACCTTTTATGGACCTTGACACTGTTATTTACTTGGCAGTTTATGGGACAGTCACAGGCCTCCAGATTTTCATCCAAAATGTCTTAAATTGTGTTCAGAAGACGAACGTAGCTTTTGCGGGTTTGGAACGACATGGGGGCAAGTGATTAATGACAAAATTTTCATTTTGGGGTGGGGTATCCCTTTAAAATAATATTTATCTTCATGCTTTTCTATATAAAAAATATTATTTAATTGGTTTAGAAATTTGAAGCAGTATATAATTTCATTCTTTTTTTCTGATTATGGAATCCAGAAAATAATCCTAACCACTCCCACTTCTTCTCTAATGCTTTTTAAATATTCAACCTTTCTGCACTCAGGTTTTTTAAAGATTTAAATTTGTATAATGCTAATTTAGAAACAGGAGGTCACATGCAAATGACTGAATCCATTTAGAGCATGCTCTGCGAATGAGATGTTCTTGTGTTTTGCCCCTCAGGCCCTGCTCGGAGAACTCTCTACACTTCTAAAGAGCTGGAGTTTGTTTACTTCGTTCCCACTTCTCACTCGCTGTGTGTGCTCGGGAGGCTTGTGATGTACACTAATGGAAGGAAACTTTTTCCCATTAAAGTGAAGAAGCGGAGAGGTAGGTTAAGAGGGGAGGAAACAAGCCCAGCTTGTGGATAATGTTTGAGAAGAACAAGTCTGACTCACTAAACTATCTCTACATTTGTCACCTGTTTCAGATCCGGTAACTTTGACCGATTTAGTTGTGATTCTGATCAATATCATGTACCAACACCCAAACACCTTCCTGCGGTCAGATGACACATGCAGGTGCGTTATAAGAGTAATAGAGTAATAAACTCTGATTGACTCTACCTCAGAAACTCAACCACGCCTGTGTTTTAAAGTCGAAGCATGTGATTTTTATGACTTTTTATGTAGATGTTAGTGCTAATATGGGTGTGCCAAATCATCCATCTCACAGTGACATTACTGTATTACTGCCAGGATAAGCTTCTGTTATATCTTCTTCTGGTTAATGAACTTAAAATAAATGACTCTTATCAAGAAAACTTAGTATATTATTATGTTGGACTGATTATACATTTTTCACAAAAAATGAAAAATCTGTCATTGTTTACTCAATCTTGTCATTCCAAGCCTATATGACTTTATGTCTAGCATGGAACATAAAATGAAATGTGAATTTTCTTAAGAATATTCATGTCCCTTTTAATGTTTGAAACCTTCAATCCCCATCTATTGTAATTGCATCGAAAACATTGACCCTTAGATTATTCAACATTTCTCATTTTGGGTTCCACAGTGGAAAGAAAGTCTTGCAAATTTGGTGCATATGATGACAGAATTCTCATTTTCAGGTGAACCAGGCTTTAACCAGCTAGCATAAAAGCACAAATCACATATTGAAGCACATAACATTTTTTTTTTTAAAAAAGAGGTAGGCTATGGTTTCCGTGTTCTTTTTTTTTTTTCTTCCTCATTGGGTAGTTTGTGCTGCACTTTAAATCATTCATTAAATGAGCTCTGCAGTAACATTTAAGGCCGATAACAAACATGGTGTCCTGAAGCTCCTAACAAGTTATCACAGAGGTGTTTATGTGTGTTTGTTTACGTGTATTCTCTAGACTCCCTGTCCCCCACTAATCTTGTGATGGAGGTGTTAAGGACCCTGTGTGACCGCACTGAGTGTGCTGTGGAGTGTCTCTACCAAATCCCTGTTATAGAAACTCTGCTGGCTCCTGTTATCACCCTGCTCAAAGGAAAGCTGGTCAGCACAACGTGAACACTCCCATCAGCACGTAATCAAGAGTCTAGACATGATTAGGAAATCATTCTATACTAGGCCCTATTCTGCCGTTTCATCTAATTTAAAGTTTTTCGTTTGGCAATCTTGACAAATACTGTAGTTCACACTTTCGCAAAAAGAAAAGTTGCTGAATACTGCATAAGCATTGAAAAACTAACACAGGAAGAATTTATGTTAATGTGACATCAATTCCATTGGATTTTATTCATTTATTTTAACATTAAAACATAACAACATACTGTGTAGCTACAGTATATATATTTCATTCAGTATATACATATTAGGGTGCAGCTATAACATTTTTTTATTATTGATTGTTGAAAACAGTCTTTACTGTCACATTAGATTAATTCAATGCATCCTTGTTGAATTTCTTTAAAAAATAGAACAAAACAATGTATTATTATATGTATTATTTATATTGTAAAATAACGCATGATGGATTCTTAACTAACTTTGTGACAGCACATATAAGAAAGGAACTGATGCAATTTTCATGATGTATCTTCAAGGAAAACATAAACAGAATATTTTAGTTTAGTTATAGCACTACAGAAGAAGCCTGTTAATTTAAATCTTGAAATAAAACGGTAACCTTATATATAACATCTAATCAGAGACCTCATCTGCAGCCTTTTATATGCATTATACTGTTCACCCCAAGCATTTTCAATTTGTCTTTTGTTGCAGCCCAAATTAAATTCCCTAGAGAGTGCCTTGACTCACATAGCAGACATGCTGGCGAGGATCGCTAACCACTGAACGAGGTTTATCACTCCTGCTTTATGACAGAAATCTCGTCTCGGCCGAGGGTGAAAGGTAAAGTAAATCTAATTTTGCTCTCAGGTTACATTCATTATTTCTTCTTCCTGCTAGTGTCATCTTGAGCTAGTCGGCACTTGTGCCATATATATCATCAGCATGCATAGATGAAAGAATGAGTTTCTTAATAAAAGAAAGGAACCTTTGACACCTGTGTCTTCAGTGAGATGAGTTGTAGCATACCTTGTGAAAGAAACAAATGTTAATGTGAATAGAATAGAATAGAATAGAATAGCCCAGGTTGTCAACAACTACAGTTGTGCCACCATTAATTTGGCCATACAAGTCCAGCAGTTAAAAGTGCAGTTTTAAAAATATTCAGAGATCCAAGTACTTTGATATGGTATTATATTACTGTGTTGTTATTTTCACAGTATTTCAGCAGCACATGTGGTGGTACAGTTTACCCAGAGGCTGTTGGCAAAAGAGCTGCATGTGTTCAGCGAGCTGGAAATTCCTCCTGCTGTGAGCGGGGCCTTCATCTTTGTCTGTCGGCAGATGTACAACACCTGCGAGGGGCTGCAAGTTCTACGGCCATACAGCCTGCATGAGTGCATCGCTAAAGCCTGGAGAACGGTGACCTTTTACACACACTAGCCTCACTAATTCAGTTATTACCAGTTTACTCTGTAGTTGACGGTTTATTCCAAACTTTATTAAGCAATTCTTTAACCATAAAGTAACTTGTGTAGTCTGTCCTTGATGTTGTCATGTTTAACACTGACTGGAACACATAATTTACTGAATTGTCTCATGATTTTTTTGTCTTGGAATCTGACCACTCCCTGTCTCATATTGACAAATACACTTTTTTTTTTTTAAATGACTTTAAAAGTCTGTTATGTTCACCAAGGCTGCATTTATTAAATAAAAATACAGCTTAATTTTCGGCATCATTACTCCACTATTCAGTATCACACGAACCTTCAGAAATTATTCTAATATGCTGATTTGGTGCTCAGGAGACATGATTATTAGGTTGAAAACAGTTGTGCTCAGTATTTTTGTGGAAACAAAAATAAATACTAAATAAATGGTTCAAAATAACAACATTTATTTGAAATAGAAATCTTTTGTAGCATTATAAGTGCCTTTACTGTCACTTTTGACAAATGGAATGTATGCGTTTTGAATATGAAATTATTTTTCTTTCTTTCTTTCTTTCTTTCTTTCTTTTAAAAAATAAAATGAATAAATAATAATGGAATAATGGAAAAAATTAAGGCAAAAACTTGCTGACCATCAGTAGTGTATCTCTTTGCATAGATTCAGCTTAAAAGCTTAACTTAATTTGTGTGTTTAAAAGAAAGTTTTCACATTTTTTCACATTTTTTTTTTAGTGAGACACTGTAACAAAACATGAAAATTCTGCCTATTGAAAATGTATATTTTGTTATTATCAGTCATCTCACAGCCAAAATAAAGCCTCCATTTTTCAGCTTAGTCTGGACAGCAGCTTTACCTCCTACAGTGTATGTTTCCCCAAGCAAAACGGTATTCATTTTGGAAGAACTGCTGAACGTCCGTTCTGTGGGCTGTGTGAAGAGGATTTTTGTGAAATACAGAAGCAGCAGTAAAGTGCTGCGCCGTCAGTAATGAAACCTCCCGGGGTTCCCCTTCCTTCATAAGGGCAAGTTGGAGCGGCGTGAGGAATCAACATTGCATTCAACGTGTCGTCTCATTATTTAGGCGAAGGGTATTTTTTAAATGCAGTGTAGCAGTCCAGCCTGACAGTGAATTCTCTTCCCCCGCAGACAAGCTCCGTGTCGGAGAGAGTTCCTACTCCTGTTCCTGGAGCTCCCCCGTGATCACTTCCCAGGAGCTGCAGAGCGTGTGAGAATGCTCCATCACGCCTCCAGTGTTCTCTTGTTCCTACACAAGCTGTTTGTTTCTGTGCTAAACTTGAGCTTGGCCTGCCAGCGCTGTTCTGTGGAAATAAAATCAACAAGAACAAGAATAATTAGCATTCATGCTGAATCTTTTGTCTTGGTTCTGGCAGGGTGGCCTGGGAAGAGAGATGTTGTTGGACAATCTGCTCAATTTTGCTGCCACACCAAAAGGGCTGCTACTCCTCCAACAGACTGGAGCCATCAATGAGTGTGTCACCTACATGTTCTCAAGATTTACCAAAAAAACTACAGGTATTAAAATCAGATGCCACTTTCAAAAAGTGCTTTATTCTGATATTCATATTAGTGGCTAGTGATACTTGCAGTAAAGGGATAGTCCACCCAAAAAAGACAATTCTGGGATCATTTACTCACCCTCAAGTCATTCAGTTTTCTTCTAAAAGAAGATTTTTGAAGAATGTTAGTTTCATCATCCCATTGACTTTCATTGTATGAACAAAAAATGCATTGGAAGTCAATTTGGAACCAAAATTGGTTACCAACATTCTTCAAGATGTCTTCCAAAAAATCCGTAGAGGTTTGCAATAACATGAAAGCAAGTAAATAATGACAGAATTTTATATAAAATAAACATTTTTCCCTGTGATAACAATAAATATTTTTGTTTATCTATATTTTGCTGTTGGATCTGATGATGATCATGTGATCTCAGTGTGGTGGTCAACATATTGTTTTATCTTATAATATATGTAGCAACACCTCAAAGTGCCCCAGTATAGTGGTAATGAGTTTTGCATGTGCATGCATTACTTATGTTTTCATTAGGAAAATAAAAATCTGGTTTAATTTTTTATAAATGATTTGAAGCAAGCAGTTGTTTTTATTGCTGGCGTATTTCAAGACTCAGAAAGGTAACCTATTACTGTATATTTCCTCCATTCTTTCTCTAATCTCAGGTCAGCAGGTGTGAGAAGTTTGGTTACGGTGTGATGGTGACCCAGGTGGCCGCTACAGCCCCAGGCATCGCGGCCTTACAAAGCTCAGGTAGCTAGAAGACCCATTTATGACCAATTTAATGTACATCTTGAGAGTTAAGAGCAGCATCTTCTATATTTTCTCCTCATAGCTTCAGACATTAAAGGTCATGTTAAAATTTTCCTGAATGTATTGTGTACATTGTTGTGTTTCTACAATCATTACATTTCCTGTTACTATATTGATTTAGGGCTTGTACATGAGGTTACTTACTGAGACAGCGTTGTTCAATATAGAGGCTAATGTTTTTTAACATGGAAATTAGGATCTGAGGCTGTTAAACTAGTTAAACTTTGAGCGGATTTACAGGATTTGTCCAGACGATTGTGGTGGAGCTGTGGTCAGCCTTGGAATGTGGTCGAGAGGATGTAAGGGTGGTCCATCCAAAATCTACTCCAATGGACCCTATCGACAGGAGCTGCCTCAAGGTTATGACTCCCCCATTATTTACCTTGCAATAAATATTCAGTAATGCTGTTGCTATTTTACAGTTATTTAGAAGCAAAGGCTATGCTTCAATTGAGATTTTATGGATTTAAATAAGGCTTCGATTTCCAATTTCCACAGTGTGCCTGTAAAAGCTACACTGAGTAATGATTTTAGGAGAAGTGCACACAATCAACCACCGACAACTTGAAAGTCAACATGAAATTACATTCACAACTCATTTTACTTGATTAACATTACCCAGTGGCAAATTAATAAATTTTGTTAAAGGAGCCATGTGTAATGTCTGGCAAAAAAATCAAGTCATACTCCACATTCCATACCAGATGGGGGCAGTATGCCTCAATAAAGTGAATTGGTCTACTCTAGAGTAACAAACGAGAAACGCCTAGTCTCTATGCTCCGCCCCTACCTTCACAACAACCCTGGCCTAGAGCCATAGCCGAAGCCTAAAGGACGTTTTGCCTCCAGAGGAACGTTGGGTGATGTCAAGTGATTTTGAAACATGACATCTTCAAGCTACTCCCCTTCACCTTTACCAGTGAATATGTTCATATTACATTTTTTGAGTTGTATATACACATTATTTGAATTAAATTAATTTGACAGACAGCATCTGTCAACATCCATTGGTCAACATCAGACAGCGGATGTTGACCAAGCTAGCGCCAACCAACGTAACCAGAGCTGCCAACTCTCAAGCATTCATTCCCGTGAGACACACGCAATTGACTCTTTTCACACACGCTTTCAAAAACTTGACCGCTCGGTGTATAGTGCAGGTGAGTGAAGCGCGCCGCGCGGCCGGGGCGCTCTCTCCCTCTCTCTCTCTTCCTCTCTCTCTCTCTCTCTCTCTCTCTCTCTCGGGTTTCATTAATCATCAAGCTTTCTTAGGTAATGTTACATTTTAGCATCAGCTTGGTAGAGACGGGCGGGCTTTGGTAGATAACAGGTGAAAACCGGATCGGATCTGTGGGTAAGTTATAGCTAACAGTTAGCTAATTATCAAACGCAGCTACGGTTAGCCAGCGCTAACATTAGCACGTTTATCGAACAGCCTTCGATACATTTCTATGTTATAACTTCCCGAAACAAAGATACGCAAACATAGAAAACAAACTTCTAGCGAAATACTAACAGCATCTTACTTACCAATCCAAAAGAAATGTTGCAAGTTCGGAGTCGAAGCTCATTTCTTTCAAGTCCATCAGTTGTCTCAAGCGATGGAAAGCAGTGCCGATGTTTACTCTGTTTCGGCTCCTTTTCTTATCGGATTTGATTTGTGATTCCGAGCGCGGTTGCTTGACATCAGCTTCAAGTACGCCCAGGACAAGCCGTGCGAGTTATTCGTGTATTGCAGGGTGGCTGGTGCTGGTATGGAGGCTGACTAACGCCTTGCCTCCCACCCCCCCTCTGCAGTGAATTTCTGCATACCGAAACCTCCCATGGCCGAAACTGGTATTACGACACCTGTCGGGCCGTGGTCTAGTAATGCTTATGCTAATTAAGGTTGATATCTCTGCAGCACTATAACTTGACATTTTTTTAATGACATCATCGCCCCTTATTTCTTCTCATGGGAGAGTTTTTGATGCGTGTGAGGTCATCTTTTTGGATATGGTTTTTTACCCTCAATTTTTACACATGGCACCTTTAAAGGTTATAAGCCTTAAAAAAAACAAAACAAAAAATTAAATACCTCTTACATTATTTGGCCCAAAATATAATATATAAATATTTTTTGAATGTCTAGTTTCAAAGTAATTTCCTTTGTAAATACATATATGATATATATATATTTATATATATATATACTATATATATATATATTATATATATATATTAGATATATATATATTATATATATATAAATATATACATATACATACATAATATACAATACAGTACAGGTCAAAAAGTTTGGAAACATTACTATTGTTATGTTTTTTGAAAGAAGTTTCTTCTGCTCATCAAGCCTGCATTTTATTTGATCAAAAATACAGAAAAAAATATATTGTGGTAATATGTGATATATTATTACAATTTAAATAATAATTTTTTAAATTTATTATACTTTTAAATTATCATTTATTTCTGTGATGCAAAGCTGAATTTTTAGGGTCTTATCACATCCTTTAGAAATCATCTAATAGGATGATTCATTATCAAGTTGGAAACAGTTCTGCTGCTTAATATTTTTTCAGAACATGTGATACTTTTTTTAGGATAACTTTTGATGAATAAAAAGTAAAAAAAAAAAAAAAAAGCTATGTTTTTAAAATATAAATATTTTGTAATAACAATATACACTACTGGTCATAATTTGGGATCATATGATTTTTTTTTTTTCTTTCTTTTTTTTAAAATAAAATCAATACTTTTATTCAGCAAGGATGTGTTAAATTGATAAAAAGTGATAGTAAAAGAAAATATATTATTAGAATATATTAATAGAATTTTTTTTTTTTTTTTTTGAAATAAATGCAGTTCTTTTTAACCCTTTTATTCATCAAATGTATTAGACAGCAGAGACTGTTTCCAACACTCATAATAAATCAGAATATTAGAATGATTTCTAAAGGATCATGTGATAGACTGGATGTTACATATGACACTGAAGGCTGGAGTAATGATGCTGAAAATTCAGCTTTGCATCACAGGAATAAATTATTTTTTTTAAGTATATTCAAATAGAAAACTATCTATTTAAGTTGGTAATAATATTTCACAATATTACTGGTTTTTTCTGTGTCTTTTTGATCAAATAAATGCAGGCTTGATGAGCAGAAGAGACTTCTTTCAAAAACAGTAAAAACAGTAATGTTTTTCCAAACTTTTGACCTGTACTGTAATACATATATATATATATATATATACCTAGATATAATGAATACTGAGGTGTCTAAATATGAGGTGAACTGTCGTGCTTTTTATGTGCGGGTAATATGTTTTAGAATGGTTTGATGAGTTATCTCTTTGATTAAAAAATATCAATCTGAATTTTTGTGTGTGGTGCACAGTCCTTCCTCTCTCTAGTGAATCTGCTTTTCTTCCCCTCACGCTATGAAAGGGGAGCTGCTGGGACATCGAGCGCTTCCTAACAGAACGAGTATAATCTAAGAGAGATGGCCACATCAGTTTTAGTAAGTACAATAGACTGGCGACAGCCCTGCGTCTCAAACCAATACTGGCCTATACATGTCTAGTCTGAACCCACAATCATGACCCGTCCACAGAATCTGTTCACTGACCTTGTCGTGTAATTGAGTGATTTCTCAATACAAAACGACTAAAGGTAGAAAGTGTATCCATGAAGAGTAGATACACTACAATTCAAAAAAAAGTTTTTATTCAGAATACAGGGAATACTTTTATTTCAGCAAAGAATGCATTAAACCGATCAAAAGTGGCGAGTACAGACTTTTGTATTGTTACAATAAAATCTGCTTCCTATAAATTCTATTCTGGGGTTTGAACTTTCTATTTATTAAAGAAATCCTAGAAAAATTTATCACTGTTTCTACAAAAAAATATTAAGCAGCACTACTGTTTTCAAGTGTAATTATAAAAAGAAATGTTTCTTGAGCACCAAACCAGCATATTAGAATGATTTCTAAAGGATCATGTGACACTGAAGAATGGAATAATGGCAGCTAAAATTCAGCTTTGCCATTACAAGAATAAATCATGTTTTAAAATATATTAATAATTAATAATTAATGAATGTGATGTTTAATCTCAGATTTTCATTATTTGCAGTTCAATCATGACCGTTTGAGGGCAGACTTTGACCGATGATGTACCGCACATCCCGCACTAGCTGTGGTCTTTTGCATATAACTTTTTTGAAAGTCTGATTTTTGACCATTTTTGCAATCAATCACTCACTCACTCTTTCCCTTTCAGGACCTGATGGGACCGCCTCATTCATTATTAACTCTGACGCAAAGAATTCACTCCCTCTTCAACTATGATACAGTCCCACACGTTTTGGCCTGAGGTATGATCAATAGTTCAGTCCTCTCTACCAGTAAATGGACAGGAAGGGGCACAGAACTGATAGAGGGTCCTTATAGAGCTTCATTATCTGATTACCTTTTTCCTCCATTCAATTCTTCTCTGGGGATCAATGGCTGATTGATTCAGCCTTTTGTGTTCTCTGTGCTATGATTATCCTGAATAATGCCAGACAGGGTGATACCAAGATATGAATTAGTTCTGAAGCTCTCAAAGGAAGTAGAATTGAAAGACTGGTGTAATCTACCTACTCATTTAAAAGGAGAACCATTTTGATGCAGTCGGTCAACACGTATCAGGGAATTACCATATGTTTTTAAAAAATAAATTCTGTTTTTATAAGAAAACAGAATGGGGTTAGCTCTTTAGATCACTTACTGCAGGCTGAGATCACATTTACATAGATTAAATAGTGGATGTGGCGATTATTTCCCCCCTACCACGTGGTATTTAGATTAAAAAGGATTATGTCAATATTATCATTATGATTATAACATACCATAGCCCTCCACATTTCATAAAGAACCTTTTTTAGAAACCTGAATCTAGGGCTCTAAAAAGAAAAATAATTTGAGTATAAGGAAAAAGAAGTGATTAAAAATAATGTTATTAATATGAACCATGAACAACCCAACCCAACAAGATAATTTATTACATTAAGAACCTGAATTTTATACAGGCTCCTTTTTTTTTTACTGATTTACTATTTTTTCAATCCTGTGTTTGTGTTTTTGAACAACTTCATCCAGACTTTCAGTGCGTGGTTCTGCTTCATGCTCGGGTTTCACATTAAAAAATAACAATCAAATCTCGATTTTATCATTGGGGTTTTAGTATTTGTCTCGTGATAGTTTTATTGGGCTTTTTCATGGATCGGAGAGAGATGCCAAGGCAACCGGCTAATCTGGCTAATTAGGCTAGTAGCCAAAATACTGTAGAGGGCAATTCGATGTATGGCCTTTGACAGTAGAAGGATTAGGTTTGTGTTTCAGTCATTGTTGTTTTCCCTGTTGAGAAACACTGAGGTTGGAGGTACAGCAGGTGTTTTTCAATCGCCAAAGATTAGGTTAAGTGTAAAAATGTTATGGATAGAGAAAAGGTGTCTTTTTTGAATATTTCAAACATTTTAATCCACACTGTGGGAGCATGACTGCTGAGATCTTACGATTGATAAGGTCCTCGAATTTTGATTGCGAGATTTTAAAGAAACATTCCTGTGTGTTTCTTCTGAGCGGGTGTTTGTGTTATTCCGCCTTGAGAATCCTAAATCTTATATATGGCATGTTCGCCTCATGCAGAGGAAGTTGCCTCTGGCAATCTAAAGATCGATTGCGGTTATGAAACTGAGTGCTGTTTATTTGTTGCTGTCATGTCTAGGTTTTGTTGTCGTTCCCCCTAATAAGTTCATGATGTTTAGTTTGTGGCATAGACCAGAGTGCAGATCCTCAGGCATATTCTGCTATTAAAATATATATAGTTAATGTATCATTTTCATAATTATCTAGCTTATCTGGAACAGTTCATAATAATGGGTTTAGTAGAAACATTGTTTATACACTCAAAAGTTAGTGAGACGTTAAATAAAGGAGAATAATACAGAGAAATAAAGATGAAGTATCAATTACTAACTTGATTTCTGAAGAAAAGTGTGTGTGGGTGAATTAATAATTTTGTTATGGCATTTGAAATCCACATGACCAACTTGAATATGTTGCGAAATCTGCACTGGGAAAAGTCCATTTACTAATAAGTAATATTACCACTCCCCAGCAACCTTCCAGTTATCTGCCCACATCCACTAGGTTACACCATCCCAGAGGAAGGGTAAGACTAAGAAAACAGCCACACAGTGTTTGATCAGCACATAATGCAAGCTTACCAAACAAACTCTTAAACCAACAACCAGAAATGAGTCAAGGTTCATTCTTTTGAATTCTTGAAGTAACGGTAAACTGTGATTTCCACTAACAAGATTAAATGGATGACATTCCTTGGAGTATGTTAACAACAGCCAGAGAGTGCAATAATCTGTGAGTTTAATACAATTACTCATTAATATATATCTTTTCTTTCTTTTCTTTCTTTCTTTCTTTCTTTCTTTCTTTCTAAAGCACATTTAATAGTCCACATAACTACCGATGATCCATAGTGCTGTACAATACAGCTAAAATAAAACAAATAGTAAACCATATAACAGCAAAACACAATATAACAATACAATTGACATGGCCTAGATAAAAGCTATTGACAAAAGATGTTTTTAAGCAGGTATTTAATACTGGCAAAGAGGGCACAGCTCTACTAGAAGTTTGTAATGTGTTCCATAGACTAGGACCGGCAACAGCGAAGGTTCGATCACCTCTGCAATGGAACCTCGATCTAGGAATAGAGATAGTGAGACCAAGTTTACTGGATTTTAAGGGACCTATTTGGTTTTTATGAATAGAGATTGCCACAGAGATATCTGGCTGTTGGGATGGCAGGGAACAAGAGGTGAACAGGCACATAAAGCAACATGAGTTCTTGGGCATGGGTCTGTGGGAAATGACAAAACTGTGACTGTTTTGTCTATGGAAAGACCCACATGCTATATGAACCAATGCCACACTCTTATGTTTGTGGAACATGGTCTGTTTGTGAAATATCAGCATGCAGTTCACAGCCCTCAGTTACTCCGTGTGTAATCGCCCCCTTGTGTCAGATTTGAGACTATGCAATATAAAAATAAATGTGGTTAACCGGTATTGTTAGTTATGTATCTGACCTGTAAAGTTGTTTGATTGTTGAAATGTAAATATGATGTAGTAATTAAGTAATGGCTGCTGATAAATTTGGCTTTGCCATCACAGGAATATATATATAATATTATATATAATATATATATAATATTATATATATAATAATAATAATAATATATATATAATTAAATATAAAATATATTTCAATAGAAACTTTATCACACACACACTATATATATACACACATACATATACAGTGCCACTTGAAAGTTTGTGAACCCCTTGCAGAATCTTTGAAAATGTGAGTAATTTTAATAAAATAAGAGAGATCATACAAAATGCATGTTATTTTTTATTTAGTACTGTCCTGAGTAAGATATTTTACATAAAATATTTTTTCTTCACTGATGCTCCTGAAGGAAACATGATGCATTAAGAGCCGGGGGGTGAAAACTTTTTTGAATTTGAAGATCAAGGTAAATTGCACTTAATGTGTTTTTCCGGGAAACAAGCAAGTATCTTCTGTTGCTTCCAAAGGGCAGTACTAAAATGGAAAAAAAAAATTCCAAAAAATAAGCAAAATTTGGACATCATTCTTTTCAAAAGTTTTCAACCCCCTGGCTTAATGCATCGTGGCTCACATTTTGCTATGGAAACTTTTTTTTCTAAAGGCACTATTGTGCCTTTAATGCACTGTGATTGTCCTCAGTGTAAAAAGATGGATCTCAAAATCATAGTCACTGCTGGAAAGGGTTAAAATATTCAAAAGATGTTGGAAAACTGAAGATTCCGCAGGACAATGGAGGATTTCTGAAGAACAGTTCTCAGTTAACCTGTTCAGAACAAATAAAGGACTCATGAAACAACCATCGCAAAACAAAATACAGTCGTGGGTCATCCAGGTGACCACACAAAGTATTAAGAACCAAGGGTTCACAAACATTTGAATGGGGTTATTTTAATAATTTAAAATGTGGACTAAATGTGAACATCTTTTATGTAAAATATCTTACTCAGGAAAGTACTAAATAAAAAAATAACATGCATTTTGTCTCTCTTATTTTGTTAAAATTACATTTTCACAGATTCTACAAGGGGTTCACAAACTTTCAGGTGGCACTATATATGATGTACAAATGTTTACATTTTAGGCTTATCACACTGCTGATGTATTTCTGACACATAATAGATTATCAAAATCCCTTTCTCTTGCAATTGTGAATCTAATCTAAAATCTTCTGCCCTTTGTGTTGCATCACACAATCTTTCATCAGTGCAACGTAAATACATCTAGCATAGCCTAGACTTTGAAGAGCTGAGTGCTGTTAGGATTATCAGTATCCAAACATCTGACAGTTATTATGCTTTGGACAGTTCACTCATCCTTGTGATCACAGTCGCTGTCCATTAGCAGAGAATAGACTGCGTCCAGAGCTAAGGCTTCATCTAAGCTAAGGCACATCTATAGTTAACTGGTTTTCAGCAGGCAATATAACATCATGTCTAATGATCGAGAACAAATTCAAGGTGAGCTTTAGACAGAGATAATGTCTACTAATGAGTCATGACGTATTTGAATTAATCTACTCCTTTCAACATGCCATTTTTACTCTTTTCGCCTACCTGCAAATGGTTTATAGTTGGCTCTGCATTTTTAAGCTGAGATAGGAGAATTTAAACTTAAAAGTGATTTATGATTATGAATTTTAAGGTACTTTAGGAAGGTTATAAAACAGTTGCATACAGTCTTAGTGGGGTAGTATGCTAAATTGCTAATACTTGAACACTTACTGCATGCTCAGTATTTATTTTCCGAGGTGCATCCTTTTGGGTATAGTATGGTATGCAAATAGGCACAACAGCTAGAGTCTCTACCTTCACAGTAGATGGAGTTTGTAGTAAGAAAATGTAGATTGAAAAGTGTTATAGTTTTTAGCTGCAAACGAAGCGCTGATGCTGCACTGATTCAACCTCCGTCACAGTACAGTGCCATTTAATGGCTGCATTGAAAACCCTCTACAATCAGCTTTGCTCAGCTGCATTGAATCACATCATTAGAAACCATTAGAGAGGAAAATCTGTGTCACCTCACCTTTCTAGCAAGCTCAGTCCCTCTGGCTTCTTCAGAACTGATATGTGTCACTATACTGTTCTCCACTCATACAGAATATCTTCATCTCATCAGTCCAGTGCAGGATTTCATGATTTATTGCTCTCACAGCTTCCATGCTAATTTCCCTGGTAATACGTCATGGAGTTAAAATGTAATATTCTCCAATAGTGTACACACAACTACTGCTGGCTGTTTGAAAGACTAAACCTCTTGATCAGAAATGACACAAATGATGCTCCACACCTGATTTTAAAGGCAAATGTCATAGTTTTTTGCTACTGTCATGATGATGGATTGCTAAATATTGTTGGGAGATGATAAACCAGCATTTTTCACTGTTCAGCTATGTAAAATTGAAGTAATGTTGCCTGTTAGTTGTTTTCCTGTAAACACTTCTTTATTCCATCTGTGCTCATTCAGGCTTTTGGGCGTGCTGTGCTGTAACCTGGATTCTTTTCTTTTGCTGGAGTCTCAGTATAACGTCTCTGAGTTACTGCTGCAGGGTCAGAGGGACAATGTGACAGAGCCGCCCTCAGGTGAAGGGTGAGTGACCGTCTCTCACTTTCCTGTATTCCCTTGAATGTAGTTCAGCACGACACACTAATTCAGAGTCAACCAAACAGTCACTTTCCAAAAGTAATAGATTTAAAAAACTTTTATTTTTTTCCATAGGCTTAGATAATTTGAATTAACAATGTGAGCATACTGTAGATACAGTATATATTGATTCTGTATATTGTTTGTTCTTCAGGGAATTCATCATTGATGGACTGTCTGTGGAAAGAAACCATATCCTTGTTCGAATCGGTACAGTTGGTGGCCCATCTGAGAGGAGACTTCCTCCCAGAGCCCTGCAGAAAGTGAGAGCATCTCCTTTTTCCTTCCTTATCTATTGTATGTGTAGTACAATAAACTGTTTTGAGTTGATAATGTTGTAGATATAATACCACGGAAGCAAAGTGTCACCAGATGTAATTTGGTTGCAATACACATTATTTTTTTTATTTTTTTTTACCATTTAAAAGCAGTTTTGTATTGGATATTCAGTTTGGAAAAGGTATGTGAAGTCAGATTTAATCTGTTATTGAATGCAGGATGCTTTTCACAATTTTGTGGTCATTGTAACAGTGCCCAGTCAATATTCTAGTTTTAGATGCCTTATCTACATCCCATGTTTTGAATATAAAAAACATAAATAGGGTCTAATATATCAGTATTCATATATCAACATAATCTCTATGGAGGGGTTTACTGCTGTGCTCTGGCAGTTGCTTATGTAAATTGTATTTTAGATGTCTCAGGAAAAATGCGAGGAAACAAATATTATGTTTCTAAAAAGAGCTTTGCAGATAAAGCCTATGTTGTAATGTAAAGAGATTTGTAAACAAGGCAGTAGATGCATATGTGACAGTTTGAATGATGGCAGAATTTGACATTCATGACATAGGATGAGGCTCTGGATGATGACTCAACACATCTTTAGGTGATTGCAATGACTGGAACTAAAAAATAAACCTGCACACTTTTGTGTTTGACAAACTAGGTCCTGTTACTCCTTTGTTTTTCATTTGTTTTATACCGAAATTAGACTCTTGATTTGAAACGGCAATAAATATTTATTATTGTAGCAATGGAAAAATGTGGTTTTGGCACAGTGAAAGGGGATGCTTTTAGAAAACAAATCGACATTAGGTGGCCAGACTGAATTCCTTGAGTAAGCTGTCATTCAGTACTAGTGTCTGGCTTGTTTTGGGCCAAAGGTTTGGTGTGTGAAGATAAATGTATTTTCCCATACATTAGAAAAATGTTTATGTGGTAACAGTGTTGTGCTCACAATTATAATACAGCTACTGTGAGTATCATGTTTTAGCAAATTAAAATGAGAAAATAATTTAAAATACACTACAGTTACTATACTACTGTTTTTTTGTTGTTGTTTTTTTTTTTATACACTACTGATTATTTTGATGTTTTTGAAAGTTTCTTAAGCTCACGAAGGTTGCATTTATTTGAACATGAACAGTAAAACTCTAATTACTGTTTTTTAGAAATATAATTTATTTCTGTGATGGGAAAGCAGAATTTTAAGCATCATTAATCTAGTCTTTATTATCACATAATTCCTTCAAAAATCATTCTTATATTTTAATTTGGTTTCTTATGGTCAGTGTTGAAAACAGCTGCTTAACTATTTCTGCAATGCATTAAATATCAGTTCAACATAATATGCCAAAATTACATTGTACAGGGTTATGTTATATACATTAATAGCTTAACAGTTAATAAAGACATGAGATTTTGCCTCCTGTAGCTTAAAAAATAATAATTGGAAACCACAGTATACCATATTTATGGAAAGTGCCCCATCTGTTGCCTTAGGGAATGACCCTTACCCATGGCCAATGGTGTCTACATACCCCCTGCCTAAATATTACATCCTTGACGTGCCCAAGACTCTCCGCACTAAACAGGGTAAGAACAATCTGTTTAAAGCATTAGATCCTACTGTATATATGTGTTATGTGATATTTTCGTAATTTATGAAAGCAATTCTCTTATTTAACCATTAGTTTAATTCAGTGGTTCTACTCTGTAGTAACTTCAAGGACACATTTCTCTGGTTATGACAGACTCATTTCTCTTCTTTAATGTTACAGCCATACATCTTAATTTCTATGTGACTGATTTTTTCCAGCTCAATAAATTAACGCCTAAAAACACTCTTCCTTTCGGAAGGAAGAAGCATCAGTATGTGGATGAAAGCCTACTCAGTGCCTCAGTGGTGTTTATTTCAGCCTGTCTTTAAATGTTAGGGTTAAGACAGTATATTGTTTTGAAAGCCAAGAAGTTATATAGTTAGTAGTTACAAGTCAAAGTCACAGATTGCCATAGGACATGTAATAAGAAAATAAATTTGTTGTGTACTGTGTTCAAATGTTTTTGCCAGAAGACAATCATTTTGACTGTTAAAAATGAACACTGTGCCTGTTTCTTCTCAGAGTCAGAGATCAGTGCTTTCTTGGCCTCGTCTAAAGAAACAGAGAGAGATGCTAGCTGGATGGATGACTGCAGGAGACAGTTCTGCAAGATCATGGCTACAAAGTCAAACACTCTCACTGGATACGGTATGACCCACATTCAGCTCTGTCTGAAATTCACAGCAAGATGCCCAGCTTCTCTAATCTTATACTGAAGTTTTACTACATTTAAAGGGGTCAAAATGAGAAATTAGATATCTGTTTAAAATGATATGTTTGCCCAGTCACTGTGAGGGAATAAGGATAAAGAAGGATAACTCAGACCATAACTCAGATCATGAGCAGAAACCTTTTTATTTGGGTATGTCATTTCTGTCTCCATGCCAAAAATGGGGGGTGACTGGTAAGGGGTTAACGCCAGAAGAATGAACAATATCCCATCCTTTTCAGCAGCTATCCTATCCTACTACAATCCTATTCTTTTCAGCAGCAAATTTCAGAGCAAATTGTTTCGTGATCCTGTCATAATGTACTGCAGGCTTTGCAAAGAGGCTGTTGTTGAAGGACGGGGAAGCACAAACTATATTGAGTT
Organism: Cyprinus carpio; assembly: GCF_018340385.1. NCBI lineage: Eukaryota > Metazoa > Chordata > Actinopteri > Cypriniformes > Cyprinidae > Cyprinus > Cyprinus carpio. Next base: position 28,174,580 of record NC_056616.1, on the reverse strand, counting down.
TGACAGCAAAGCAGCAGCTAGTGAGTCAGTGTTGTTACTCATTTCACATGCAAACAGGGCATTTACATAGAGGACCTAAAGGCACAACAGCACAAAACGGCCTGTTTAATTTTAAGGGTCAGAGAGATAGTGGAAAAATAGTCATAAAAAACTAAATTATGACTGCTGGAGGAAAAACAAATAAAATGATAAAAAAATGTGTGATATGACCCTTTTAAATTCAAAACAGCTCTGTTGCATTATATGTTCCAAACTTTTATTTATTTAGGAAAAGAAAACGTATAAATGTATGTATTCAGGATCTCGTTTACAATATGAAGCACACTTGGTTTTTTAGAACAAAGTTATTTGCATTTATTTACAATGTTCCTTGATGTCTGTTTCCGTCTATGTCTTTTTCCTTGAAATTTACCTTCTGTTTTCCACAGAAATGAAAGACTTTTTTTTTTCAGTATATTAATAATAAAGCTGTAAAACCCTTTGTGTGTGTGTGTGTTTTCTGGATTAAAATAGTAAAATATTTCAAGGACTTTGTTCTATTGTGAATGTTTACCATTGGCCAGTGTCTTAGTACATGCCGTTACTGTATGCCTGCCAATGTCTGATTCAGTGTAACACTGTGTTAGGCTTTTCTGTCTTAATTAAAGTGATATTCAAGTATCAGTCACTCAGCATATTGTCTAGCTGTGCTGCCTGAGTTTTAAGCATTGTTGGAGTTATGCATTTCAACAAAAAGGAAAATACATGCAACACTAAAGAAATTAGATTACAAGTAAACTTTTCATGAAAGATCTGTATTTAAACTCGGTGTACTGTAGCTTAAGACATACTTTGATTTCTCTAACATCCACTCCTTATATGAAATAGGCTCTTTTGCTGGAGATGTGAGGTTTGATTCAAAGGAAATTGCCTTGACGGTTCACATATCTTTTCTCTCACAGTTCTTGCGGATTTGTTGGAGAGGGTCGTCGTGCTGCATCTCTCGTCTTCATCCACCGACTGCTTCTTTCCACCGGCAGAATATAAAGGTCAGTCAACAGCACTTTAATGTTTAATGAATGGAATTTTTTTTTTTATATATATATATGTGACCAACTTGCAGACAGCTAACAGAGACATCATTCACTTCAGAGGGCGTATATGGAATAAAAAACACACAAGGGTATATATGAATATACCTTTGTGTATCATAGTCCTGCTTCTCATAACTATACATTAAACATGAAATATTTTCTGATTGGAGGTGATTGTGATAAAAAGAAAAAATAGCTTTCTGCTTGAAACTTTCTGTCCCACCTGGTTAGGACATGCTGTTAGTTCACTATGGTATGCTCAGTGTAAAAATCCATCTGGATGAGATTTGTCAGCTTTCCATTCGCACAAGCAAAATTATTTAGAAAATGGGCAAATAGTTGAGGCTCTGTGGTGTTTTCATTTATTAAACATAATGGTTCTCAGAAATAATATTGGTCATGCTCTTTTTTTTTTTTTTTTTAAAATCCCAGCCGCAAGGAATATCTTCTCGCTTGCACTTGTGTAGTGTGACCACTTCAAAAGAATGATTTGACAAAATTCACACCCCTCTCAACCTATTATTGTTTTAATATTTATAATAAACCTTGAAATTTATGATTGCTTTGTATTTGACTCCATGACATCAATTAAACATCTTTCAAAATGTCTACCTTCTCAAAACATCACATTTTGTATTCAGTGTCAGAGAGAAAAGTTTTTATACTTTGAAAGTCTTTGATAACTCTTTAAGTATGATGAGGTTCAGGGGTCAGTTAACTCTGGAGATTATTAGTGGTTTGGGTTATGGTAAGCTTGTGAACTTTTAATTTAATGACAGTGCTGAGTCGGAGACTACGAGTGAAAATGTTTCTCTTTTTTTAAATACTTTAGTAAATATTGAGTTTACTATAGAAAGAAGACATAACTTTACCCAGAAACTGCATTTTTTGAATGATAGATTAATTTATGAGAATTACATAAGGAATCAGACTTCTCAATCCCCAAAACTTCCCAAATAGGATATATGGGTATATGTATGGATGCCTGACATGGCAAGTGTTATTGTGTCATGTTAATTTAGCATTCGTTTTTTCCCTCCTTTCGTCTGCCTCTAGGTCTGTATCCTCCCCTCTCATTTAGCAGAGGAGTAGTGGTGACTTGTCACACTTCATCTCACTTAGCTGTTCATGTCGTAATCGCTGACTGATGTGAGCAGCAGGAAGTATGATTTGTCATTCCGCCCAAACCCTTCTCTCCTATTGGTTCATTTGCCAGCCAGTCAAGATCAGTCACTTCACTAGGTGCACATGTTTCTGCATTATGTCATCATTACAATCCTGACATTGTTGTTATATTAATGAGGATGGAGGAATGGCCCCATAATTATATCAGTGGGCCCATTTCCGTCTCACCAAGGGCATTCACTCAGTTAAGGCCATTCTTAAGCATGATGAATGAAGATCACGCAGCTGATGTTGATTTGTGGGTAAGCCGATGCTGAAATGAAAATGGATTATTTAACAGCACATTTTGTGCTCCATTTGCTGAAATTAAATGTGTATTTGAAAAGGTGGTGCAAATGGGATGTCATTTCTTTTTTTTCTTTTTTTTTGGTTTCAGTGGTGGACCACAGTGTAAAGACTCGAAGCCTGTCATCTGTGGAGCAGTTAGGTGTGGGGATATCCCTCAGGTAATATGCCATATCCAGGCTAAAACTTAATGCTAGATTTGCTAAACTTTGAAGTCCTTTGTTAAAACACTAATGTATACTTAAAAAAAAAAAAATTACATATGTATTATTACAATTATTACAATAGAAAATGTATTATTATATATTGTATACAGGTCTTAAAAAGTCTTAAATTCTCCTTTTCACAAATGAAGGCCTTAAAAAGGTCTTGCATCGAAGCAGAAAGTCTTGAATTCATAGTCATGGCATTAAATGTTGCATGCATGCACTGTAAAAAATTATCATATGAACATAATGAAGTGATGCTTGAAACAAGAACAAACATCTGTCAATGAGGTATGAAAACTTGTTTTACTTTTTAATTATGTATTAGCCCAGGACAAATATGGAGGAAGAACAGCACTTCTTAAACTGTGATCAGAATGTACAGTAAAAGTTATTTTCATATTGTTTTTTTTTTTTTTTTTTGGGGTAAAATGATTTAAAAGAGTAATTTAAAACCTGTTTAAAAAAACATTCTTAAATTTGCCTTCATAAAACATTATATTACAGAAATATATTATATACAGAAATATTACATTTATTTTATTATTATTATTATCATCATGAAAGTAAAACAATGTAATTGTTATTGATAAACACATGTATTTTGCTTTAAAAATTTTCATATATTTGTACTGGTATGTAGACAGGACAAAACTACTGCTTAGGAAAGTGATTTTTGCAGCGTGAATATTCAGAAATGATTTCAGCTTCACTGAAAGCCACTGGCATTCTGCGGTATGTCAGCACACTAGTTAAACTCAATATGAACCCATTTAGATATTTTGTCTTAAGGCAATCCACAATGACTGTAATCAGGCAATGCATTCTAGTGCTCAGCACATTGGGATAATTGTAACTCTCTGTTAACCTTCATTTGGTGCTGTTTCTCAGGGAGAGACTGTACATGCGTGATAAAACTGAATTTAATTCGGTTGTGAAATTTGTTCTTATTAGTCAAGAAATATTGCCTTGAGAAATTTCTAATTATGTAAAATGTCCGTAAGTTGGTGTTTGGAGGAGAACATTTTAAACAATGTCTTTTCATCTTTGTTTAGCAAGGTCTTATTGAATGGGGTATTAATGAAGCTGCTATGTAAACATGGTGTGTGTGTGTGTGTGTGTGTGTGTGTGTGTGTGTTGGTATGGCAAGTTCCTAAAGCTATTGAGAGAAGATTCAGAGCAGGATCTGTGTCTTCTGCTCAAAGCACTGTCAGGAGTTCCTCTCTCAACAACGAGTCCGTGTCACTTCTGAGCTCTGTATCCTTCTCATTACACTTTATAATATTAATCAAGCGAAAATTCAGATGTTACATTTGACTGTGCACAATATTCTAATTTGCTGTAGACCACGTATTGACTTATGTTAATGTGGATGAATCATTAATCATAATGATAAGCTGAATGCTATTTTTAATTTCTTCGTGCTGTTTTCCTTTACAGATAAAAGTTTAGCATCAGGTATGCATTAGTCAAATAGAAGCTCCAAAATCTACCACCATCCATTGATTGGACATTTTCTGTGTTTCAGTCATTTTTCTGGAATTAATTTTCAATAATTAGCCCCCAAAACATAATTGGATAAGCAAGCCATTTTTAAAAAAAAGTATTACTGTCTTTACATTATATAACAAATTATTAAACCAAATAGCATTCATTTATATAAATATATGATCATAAATATAGCCCAAGTGCACCTTTGAAGGGTTTTCATGAGGTTTTAAATGATAAAATAATACATAGACTGCCGTTCAGATGTTTGGGGTTTAGAATTTTTTTATGTTTTTAAAAAAATATATGTATATATATGCACACCAAGGCTGCATTTATGTGATCAAAATTAATTGATCAAGTTATAGTTAAACATTTGCGGACACATGATCTTTCATGATCTGCTAGGACACTTCTAGACTTTATCTACTAAATATCACCTTGAGATCACTCACTCACTTGAGATCAATGGACTTTAGTGTTTAAATACTTTTGGGCCACTATTTTGGCATTGTAGCTGTTGGAGAAAATAGGTCAGCCTCTAAAATGTATTGAAGATTCCTTGACCCGACTGTCAGCCTGTTTTCAGGGTGGTTATCCTGGTCACGATTGGTTTGCCGCCTCAGTTTTTCTGCTCATGCATGGCGACGTGGGTCGTTCTCTGAGTCTGCTCTTGCGTTTCTCCCGTCTGCTGCCGTCTGCCTTCCTGTGGCCCCCAAGACTGCACAGCTCTGTGAGTTAAAGCCTGTTTCATTTCTCTCTTTGTTCTCATTCATGTCAACCCTTTAGTACATGCTGGGGCAGCTGTCATCAAGAACGGAGCAACAAATTGTACACACACAACAAATTAAAGTAGTAGGTTGGCACAAAAAAATATAATTAAGTCATTTAAATTAATACCTGTATTCAGCAAGCATGCATTAAATGAAAAAAAAAAAAAAGAGACATGGTTTTACATAGTTACAATTAATTTCTATTTCAAATAAATATCTTTTTGAAAATTTCTATTCATCAAAGACCCTGGAAAAAAATCATCACAACAGTTTTAAACATTTCTATTAATAACTGATGTTTCTTGAGCAGCAGATCCTTCTTTCTGAAGGATCATGTCACACTGAAGTCTTAATAAGTTGGTTTAAATTGTAATAATATTTCACAATATTGTTGTTTTTACTATATTTTTGATTAAAAAAAAGCAGTCTTGCTTTTTTTTGGGTGAACTATTCCTTTAAATGTCTTAAGCTTGGCCCAGGTTGCAATTTTGTACTACTAATAACAGCTGCATCTTTCTCATGTTTAGTAATGTTCTGAATTTATATTATGTATATGCTTGCGTTGCTTTCATATCCATGTGGCCGTAAACAAAACTCAGCATTTTGACCTGCATTATCATTCTAATCTCCATTTGCATAGGAAAAGTTAATACTGGGAGGAAATGCTGGATATCATGATATTACTGGGGGAATAGTCATTACAGTGGTTCCCATAAAATTTGGATGGAGCAATCTCTCTCTCTCTCACTCACCACTCACTTCACTCACTCACTCACTCACTCTCTCTCTCTCTCTCTCTCTCTCTCTCGTTTCTCTTTATTTTTCTCTCTCTCTCAGAACAGCGGATAGTGAACAGAGCTCAGTTAATAGAGTTTCAGCTGTAAAAATATGTGCAGGATATGATAATGCTCCACACACACACACGAGTTTTGTCTGATTACAGTTCCATATTTCTTGAGCTGTCAGAGTGGCCATGCCATGTAAATCATTTAGCTGAGAGACAATGATGGACAATCAGGAAAAAGACACAGCCCTCACATTTGTCACAGACCTCTCTAAACAGGAAGTTGAAGAGGCAGCTAATAAAGCTTGGTCGATTCATTAGCATGTGCGGTGTTCTGTTGTTTTCTGTGGTGGCCAGAACTCTTAAAGGAACAGTTCTGTCATTATTTACTCACCTTCTTGCCGTTGTAATACACTTTTTTTTTCTCCAGGAGAACACAAAAGGGGATATTTTCTATTATTTTGCATAATGTTTCTATTTTTAAGAATTTAAAAAAGGGGATTTTCACTTAAGAAATGGGGGGAAAGCATCAGAAAATTGGTTTTGTGTTTATTTACGAGTCTTCTCTCTCTTTGCAGAGTTCTCAAATTTCATTTGCACTTCATTATCAGTCATGACACGTAAGAACTAATGCAGCTTAGGATCATAAGGTCACTGCACCTTGCGCAATGCATCTTCATACTTTTATTGATTGATATTTTTCGTGTTTTTTAGGGTACATCTCCCTATAGAGATCGCTCAGTCGGGCATTCATCCCATCTACTCTTGCACCGCTCATTATGTTGAAATGTTGCTCAAGGCCGAGGTTCCTCTGGTTTTTCTGCCTTCAGGATGTCTGGCTTCACTCCCTCTCAGGTGCTGTGTTTTAAGTACTTCATTTTTAATTACTTCACACCAATCATCTCTGTTGGTAAACAACCAATCAGACTTGCCAATGCCAACCTGTACGCATTTTGTGTAGCAGATCTGGTATTTTTAGTGTTCCAGAACAGCACCCATCTTCCCAAATTTGTAAGGAGAATTGTTTATCAATCTATTGTCAACAAAAAAGAAGCTTTAAGGTTTCCATTTAATGAAAGCCATTGTCAAAAAAGACAAACAATGTCCAACAGGGATGTCCTGTATTTAAGCTCATCATATGTTACTTCATCACAAATCCCCAGTGGGAGTTAAACCACTGACGGTGTGAATCGTGATCGCTGGGTGAATGAGTGTAACACTGCCAGGGAAGAAATATAAAGACGTCTTGCTATATAAATATAAAGGACATTCTGCTATGACCTGAATGACTGGCAATCTTCATAGACAAATTCAGTGATTACTCAACGCTGTGCTCTCTCTGGCGTTTAATATGCATGATCTCAAAGATCTGCCTCAAGTCTTCTGTCAGACTGAGTCAGATATGCTCCTTTTTCTAGCAGTCAAGGACAAATATATTGAATAGTAACTGTGTTTTCTGCTTTTAGTTTTTTTTTTTTTTTTATTCTTTATCCTTTGAACACTTTCAATAGGCCATCATCGGTGTGGGAACTTTTACACAGCAGTATAATGCAAAAAACCCTCTGCAGTTGCTACAAAAATACCCAAAGTTCTAAAACTTATAACTAGTTTTGAATGGACAGAAACTGAAGGAAAGAAGATTTTCTGTTTTAAATTGAGTGTCACCTCCATCATAGAGGGCGTCCGTGTCCGTGCACTCGGGGAGAGTGTTTCGAAATCTAGACAAAGCAGGAAGAGTGTCTGAAAGAGAGACACAGATGCTGTATAAATTGCCTCCCAGAGTGGTCTGAATGTACAGGAGGCATGTACGCGTAGCAGAACTGGAACCCCATCTACGATACCACAGAATAATTGAACAGCTTCTAAGGGAGGATTATATGACCTGAACTTAGTTCACTGCCACAGTAACAAAACAGAAATGCATCAAGCCTGGAGATGAAAGGGATTTTCTGCATATTATGACTTTAAGAGACTTGATATTTTTTTTTGTCTGAGCTCAAGAAAACATTTTTCCTGTTATTCATACAAAGTATTTTTTTTTTACTTGTTTTTCCAGTGAAAATACTAATATAAGCATAAACCACATAGTTTTGTTAGATTTATATTTAAAACAAGATGTAAGTCAAAAATAAACTCTGGTGCTGTTCAAAGGTTTGTGGTCAGTCAAATTTTCATCAATCAAATTTGATCAAAATACAGTAATGACATTAATATTATTACAATTTAAAATAGCTGTCTTTTCTAATTTAATATATTTTAAATGTTACTTATTCGTTTTTATGGGTAAAGCTGAATTTTCAGCTGCCATTATTCCAGGATCCTTCAGAAATCATTCTAATATGCTGATTTGCAGCTCATGGAAATATTGATTATTTTTACCATCAATTTTTTGATGCCCTACTGCTTTAGATGTTTTGTGGAAACTCTTTTATGTTTCATGTTTTATTTATACAATTTTATGCTCAGGATTCTGTGATAAGTAGAAAGTTCAAAAGAACAGCATTTATTTAAAATATAAATACTTTTGTATCAATATTAATGTCTTCATTGGCACTCAAATTGAATGCATCTTTGCTGAATAAAAGTATTAATTTCTTTCAAAAATAAATATCTTGCAGTTTCACTTCTCAAATAAATATAGATATATTTGCTGGAAAATAACAAAAAAGCTTATTAAGAAAGTGGTGTGATGATTTTGTTTCATGGTTAATTATGGACTCTTAACAGGTAATAGACTGCATCAGACCTTGAGGGCATCATGTTAGAATTCGATACTCAGAAGTTTTTGATCTCTCATTTATTTTTCCAGCATCTCATATCGAATTGATTTAACGAAACATTTATGGTGCAAACGTTGATTTTCTGAAAACTACTTTTCCTTGCTCTTACTCTGTTTGTCCTTCCACCTGTTATGCAGATCTGTATTCAGTGGCTTGGTCAGTGCTTCTGGAACTACCTGGACTGGTCTGAGATCTGTCACTATGTAGCCACATGTGTCATCATGGGACCAGATTACCAGGTGTACATGTGCATCTCTGCCCTCCGTCACCTGCAGCAGGATATTCTGCAGCACACACAGACGCAGGACCTGCAGGTCTTTCTTTTAAGGTGCAGTATAACTTTTTAAAATGAAAAAAATATAATGTTACTCATCCTCAGTCCAAACCAGTATGACTTTCTTCTGTGGAACACAAAGGAGATGTTTAGCTGAATGTTCACACTGCTCGTTTAATGAAAGCTCTAAAAAGGATAAAACGGCACCATATAAACTTATAAAAGTGCCCCACAGAGGAAAGAAAGTCTATTCGAAAAAAGTAAATGATAGAATTTTCATTTTTGACTGAACTAGTCCTTTAAGGTGAGAAAATCCTGAGCCAGTGTTGTTTTAACGGATGCACAGAGGTTTACAGTGTACAAGATTAAACACACTCTTGTCCTTGTTTCACCCTTGAAAGTTTAAAACTTTTCAGTCTTTGTGTGTGCATCCGGTGTACCCTGTACAATAGAGAAAGTGTTTCAGACAATTCCTGAAAGGTTTCTGAGGATTTGTACATATCCAAGATTACCAAACTTATCTATATTTAATCTAAATTAAAGATCTGGATGGAAAATGACTCATAACAATCCCTCCTGATGTCACTCTGAAGCTGAATGCCAGAGTAAATGTACAATGAATCCATTTTGGATGATTCAACATTGGAGAAATCAAATCCTACTAAAGTCATTCTTTGTTTGCAGGATTCAAAAAGCAATTGTCTGTCACCTGCCAAATACATCCAACACTTTGAAAACCATTTACACAGTCTGGCTAGTGAGTTCAAAGCACTACTGCAGAGCCATTTTAGGCCTTTTTTCTTTGTTTTTATCAGTAACCATAGGCAGCGGAATAGTTTTAATGTCTTTAGATAATGGGTACTTTTAATTAAAATGTAATTTTTTGTGTTTCATTTTAAACACACCAGCGTGCAGCCATTGTCTAGTTTTGAATGGCTTTGTGGGTAAAAGCTTTAGGGAAACATCTGGACTTTCACAATTGTTCTTCCTAATGGGCTCTGTGGTTATATGTAGTTGTTTTTGCTACTCCCCAGCTGTAATTAATGGTGTGTGAAAAAGCCCCCCCCCCCCATGTCATTTCAAATCTCAGTTTTGTTCTTCTACACATTACAAAATTAGATATTTAGCAGAATCTCCAAGCTGCTTTTTGACATACAACAAAAGCCCAAAATTTTATATTCAAACTTCATTACACCAGGTTTGACATTAGTGATGCTAAGCACCTCTAATTTTGTGTTCCATGAAAGTAAGTTTGGACTGGCTTGAAGGTGTATAAATTTTTTGGTGAAGAATTCCTGCAAGTTCATCATAGAGTTTATTAGATGTTATAATAGGTCATGTTACAGTAGGTCATATGAAATCTAATTCTATGTGAAATTGTGATTGAGAAGACCAGGGTTCTGTCTTTCATATTCTCCAGATCATGATCTTTATGTTTTCTTTAGTTTACTTTTTCACTCATTGTCAGTTATTATCTGACTCTATTCAGTTGTATATCAAGATGCTCTGTATTAAAATGTATGGCTTTATCTAGCTTTCATCAGCAGTGGATGAAAGTGTTTATCATTTGTTTTGTAATAGACTATTCCAGTCATTAGTTTTTTGTTTGCTCTTATCTATTTTGTTTGTTATTGCCATACCAACTTGCTGTGGTCTGCAGTTATTATCACAAAACTTCTTACACTGCAGGCATATTTTATTTAATGCAGCAAAACTCATAAAGATTTATTATCCTTTCTCTCATTTTCATCCATTCACCATGAACCGAAGTGTCCTTCTGTAACTTGAGGCACAGCTTTAGGACTTGCATTCGCTGACTCATCGTAAACAAAATGTAATTCATTTGGCTTTGTCTAAACAATATTATTTATCCCCAGCTAAATGTCAGAGTATATTAGGCGGTGCATTGTTTATTTAGTACCAGAATGTGTAGCCCCATCTCACATAGTGACCTCTTGTTTCATTAATATATGCCATTTGTTACTATAGGCAGTGAGATTTGGCACAATATTTATAATGGGTAAAATCTTGCATGATTTCATTCAGCAGTACACAACTTTCTGGGTGATTTTAGCCAATCTGTGTGCAGGATAATCAGGATCTGCTCAGACTGGAACAAGGATATCAAAACTCTTATCGAAACTGATTGAGCGCAATCTATTCTAAAGCTGTGTTATAAAACCCGTTCTACCTCTTTTTCCACAAACCGGCTCTCTCAAGCACTGCTCATCAAATCTCTGCTTCTTTTGCCCACTTGCAGGAGGAACCAATCCACGGCTTCAGGGTGAGTAATTACCTGGAGTACATGGAGGGGCTGGAACGCAACTACAGATCCATGGTGCTCTCGGACATGAGGAGCATTTTACCAAGGAGCAGCTAGAAGGAAATAGACCACTGAAGATCAGCAGGGACTGAAAGTGCTTGTGGTACAGAATAATACTGAAAATGTTGCAATGATTTTTTTATAACACAAACATGCTCGATATGTGAAGAGGATACTTGTTTTATCAAACACATTGTGAATATATCCCACTTGCATTTACTCCCTTTGATTTGTTGGGATCTTATACTGAAGTAGTCTCACTCAGGGAATCATAAATATAAGAACACAAACTCTTCAAAGCCATATCGCCACTCAGTGGGATGTATAAAGCATAGTAAATAAATAAGCGCAGTAAATCGGTCAAAAGTGATGTGCAAAAAGGATGATAAAGCAAACCTTTCTACATACCGTGAGCATGATCAAACTTCCCCTCACCAAACAATTTACATTTTCTTGAACAGAATTCTGTAATACATAATTGATTTCAATTGCAGCTGTAATTATTTTGCTAAATTATTCTATATATTAGGCTTATATGTGGGTTCATATACAGTATAATTTCAGATTTATCACTGTTCTAGTCTGCTTTTCCTTTTAGCCTTTTGTGCCTAAAGTACAATTTTCCCTTCCTAGGCTAATTACTGGACTCAAAGAATTTAATTGTTTATTAATCTTTTCCTCGAACAAACTTCTGACAGCGTATGTAATTTTGTATCTACAGTCCTGTTTGTCACTTCATTGTTGCTTGTCAGTAATGATGTTGGAATTTGACACAATTGTGTCAATGCTATTAATCATTGTAAAAGCTTTATGATGTATAGTCTGAAATAAGACCACCGATGTCAAAAAAATTTTTTTTTCTTTTACCCAAGATCTCAGTGGGCTTATATTGTAAAGTCTGAAAAAGTAGCATTCATAGAGGGCAGAAAACATTTAGGCTTTGTTCTGTGCATTTTCACTTGCAAAAACCAGTCATTTTAATAGGAATTCGATGTGATCGGGTATTTTACATGTGGGCAAAGAGATTTCCAGATGGGTTCAAGATGGTTACATGAGTCTGCAATGACCAACAGACTTCTGTATGAGCTGTGCTTCATACACTGATTCAAAAGATAACCCCAAATGTAGGTGCACAAGTTGTTTTCCAGTCTCAGCCAGTTATATGACATCAGTAAATAAGAAAAATTCTAAGCTTTTGATGCTTGATTGTTGTCATGATGGACAATCAAACATGAAGTATGTGTGACGTCAACACTTGAGTATACTATGACTCACAGGCCGTTGACGCAGTCTTGTTGTGTATTGTGTGTTGGATTTTTTTTTTTTAAAGGCATATATTAACATCTGTAGTCTCTTATTCCCATCCTAAGGAATTTGTATAGAGAGGCGGTATCACATTTTGACAGGCCGTCATTAGCACATAGATGCAATCTCTCACCCTCGCCATCTGTAACTCACACAGTGAATAATGAATTAGATCATTAGAGAGGTGTCTTTCTCCTTCACAAGAACTGCTAAATATTGCATACTGTTTACTCAGTAGGAGGCAGAAGCAGTTATAATTTTAAGCTGTAAAAAGTTCCCTCAGAGTGCATATTTTTTACTTACTTTCTCCATTGCATTAAAAAATAAAAGAGGATCACCCTTAAACTTGTGTATATGCTCAGATAAAAAAATCAGTTGTGCATCATCAGTTGATTTCATCTTTGTGTAATCATAACGAGCAGTACACGGTAATCAGGTTAATGATTTAATGAATGATTGTTGGCCGACAGTCATTTGGAAAGCAGTGTGTGTCTTGTGTTGGCTCATTGTAAATTGACAATACAAGGCTTTTGTGACATGGATGTTGATGATGTATCTGCAGACCAAAATGGTAGGATAATTAGAAAAGGATAATTATGGGTAATTAAACTGATTAACTGATAATTAAGACCCATCTGTCTCTGTATTAGGCTTGAGGAGTTGCATTAACTTGATTTCTCTCTGGTAAATATGCTTTCTTATTCTCCTTCACATTAATTATCCCCCTTGTGACTGCCAAAACCCATCTTTGTGAAGAATCTGCTTGATGAATGGGAGAAAGTCATTCGAAAGTGAGCATCACTGCCCCTTACTTACTCTGAAGAGCACTTGAAACAAGCAATATGAAGCGTGCAGGGTATTAAGGGCTGTTCACACCAAGGACAAAAACTAAAGTTTTAATAATTGTTCTCATTCTGTAATAACAGTCTATACCACAGAAAATGACAAAGAACTACATCATTGGAATCAATTTCGGAACAATTTTTTCTGATGAATGATAAAAACATTGACAGACACTCAGCTCTAGCATTTAAAGTGGCAATGACATAACTTCAGTGTACGCTTATAATAAACAATGTTATTGTGCATCAGCATTGACACTAACAACTAACTCACACCAAGGATGATAACTATAAAGATAGCGATAAAGATAGATAGATAAATTATCAATATCAAAGAATAGTGAAGCCCACACCACAGCTATAACGATAAAGGCACAGAGAAAACAATATCATTCCGAATCACTTTCAGAACGATTTTTTCCAGCTGATGAACGATAAAAACTTTGACACCCAATCAGAATCCATCCTGCTATAACGCGCTCGAGAATTTAAAGCAGCAGACGAGTGACGCTAATATATTTAAAGCAGTATTCTTTTTTGTTATTGTTATTGGTGTGTGTTGGGGTTAAATGTTGTGTTAAAGATAAAGTTCTAAAAATCGTTCAGAATATTTAAGAATAGCAGAGGTCCACACCACAGCTATAACGATAAAGGCACAGAGAAAACGATATCGTTTGGAATCACATTCAGAATGATTTTTTCCAGTGATAAAATATTACAAATATTGACGCCTACTCAGAATCCATCTTGCTATAATGAGCTCAAATTCAAAGCGGCAGAAGAGCATGCACTAAACATAAACAGACAATATCGTTCGCTGTTTTGGATAGTAATATTGTTATCTTTATAGTTATCATTCTTGGTGTGAACGGGGCTTAGGATTTTAAATTGATTTAAAACTGTATTTACTGACTGGTTGTTTGTATTGCAACAGACAGTTAAAAGATGCAGTTTTTGTCAGTAGTATTTTATAGAAATAAATGTTAGTCATACTTTTTGCTGTACTTTTTTGGTAACAGTCCAGTTTTGAATTAAGTCCCTGTTATTTAGGTGAAGCTCATGAGGGTTGTTCTTTAGCACTGATGTTCAAAGTGTCAGTCCACTGGATAATCTACTTACTGTGTATTGATGGACACACAATCAATCTGAGGGTCTTTGAAGAAGATATCACAAGCATTATCCATCTCTATTAAACTCCAGAATCTCAAGGGGTGAGGGGATGAATCCATTTTCTCTCTGTATCAATTCTAATCTGGACTGATTAGCGTGTGATTAGAATGAATGACTTTTAACTCTCCTTGTCCGCTAATGCAATGCCAAGTAGAATCAACGATAGGTCAGCTTCTACAGCAAACAGATGAGATGGTAGAAGTCAAATTCTAGTTCCTTTTGGGATAGAATAGGCTTATGGATCAGGCTCACAAACTAAGAGAGTTAAAATCTACAGACTTTGTGCAAAAAGTAAAACTCTTTTATGTTCAAAGTAGGCACTGAAGAAAGGAAGCGAAGAGGAGGAGACGAGAGGCAGAAGAAGATTACCACACAAGCGTAACCCATCCATTCCCTGTCAGAAGAAGCCAATAATTTATAACACACATTATGTATTGTACACACACTTCCTCAGTCAAGCTGGAGCGCTGCTTTCATCACACACCATCAATACCACCCTTTTGAATCGTATCACTGTTCTGCAGTAGCATAACATTGTCCTCTGGCTCCTTGTCCTGATGTATTTGTAGACTTTTCTTTTCAGATATTCTCTTTTCGCTGCGATCTAACCCATAATGACACCATCAGCACAAATTTCCCCTCAGGCCCACCGACGAGACCATCGGGTTAATTGCAAAAAGTCTCATTAGCGTTATCATACTGGCAGCCCTTTGAATTACCAGAAACACAATACTTACCAGAGCACAGGGAGGGAGTCCAATGAATCGAATATGAGAGCGTGATCAGCTAGTGCAGAGTAACCCAGGGCAACAAAAAACAAAAAACGGCATTATTCTTGAATGTCTCTGTCTTTTCGAACCACAGGAACAGAGATTGCAGATAGTGTTTGAGTGAAGCGATCACAGCAGAAGTGCATGTCAGAGCCAAAGAGGTGAGGGAGTTTCATTCTGTTTGCTGTCACACTCTTTACCATTCAATTCTATATCTATATCATCTATATCTATCTATCTATCTATCTATCTATCTATCTTGTCTGTCTGTCTCGGTCTGTCTGTCTGTCTGTCTGTCTGTCTGTCTGTCTGTCTGTCTGTCTGTCTAGTCGTCTGGTCTGTCTGTCTCTGTCTGTCTGTCTGTCTGTCTGTCTGTGTTGTCTGTCTGTTCTGGTCTGTCTGTCAGTTCAATCTTCCTTAATGAAGGAGTGAGAGTCCAGTAGAATCTATCAAGGTGGTCCAACTGGCCCACATTAATTATTTTAAGAATATTAGATACTGTAATTTCTGCTATTTTGGATCCATCATCGGAAACCAAAAAGCAGTTCTAGCATCTGGGTTTTCATCTGTCTTTATGATATTCTGCTATTTTGTTTGATCCCTTTAGACACATTTTTCTTTTCAGTTAGCTTGAAGTTAAACTGGTATCCCACTACTTAACTGTGAAAAAGGAAATAACAAAATCAATTTCAGTACAAAGAACAAGCCAAATGGAATTGTGGGTGTTGATTGGGAAAAAAAACTGGACTGTCACATTGCGTGGACAGCTGAGAGATTTTTTTTTTCATTGTCTCCTGCCTCCTTTTACATGTGAAAATGCCTATATTGGCTTTGATTTTACATAATGTATTGACATCTGTGCAGTGCATATAAACGTGGCACAAAAAAACTGATGAGAGGCCATTTAATGGTGATGTGATAGTTGGCATCTTTCCTGGCAAACGTTTATTTCGTTCCTGCAGATGGGGAGTTCAGTCAAAACACGCTCCAGGTGTTACTGATGTGTGTTTTGCAGTAAAATTGATCTGTTGACTGATTGCTTTTTGCCTAGAATAACCCGGTGCATACAAAATACACAGAATAACTTTCTGGTCTACAAAACAGGAAAAATGTGACTGGCACTTCCTGCCACAATGCGAATGATGCTTGGAAGGTGTGGTTTCTAGATGATTGCTTATTGGCCCCTATCAAAAGAGCCCACCCCCAAGACCCTTCACATAAAACCAATATATAGTTCTAAATAAGTGCTTACAGACAGCATACAAGGAAAGATAAGTGATGGGTTGTAAATTGGTATGCCAGCAGCTTCTGTGGCTTCCTCCACTGAGCAGATGAAACAAGATTCTGCTTAATGCTTTTCATTTATCAATACAGCACCATCTGCAGACAAGCAAACAGTCTCAACGGTGAGCTTGAGCTCTGAAACATTAATGACAGGCGTCACGCAAAAAGGTCCTGGAGTCATGGCAGAGCTGCTAACGGAGATCTTAGGGATCAGACTGACAATTAACCCTGGTAACTGCACACACATCCAACACTCCAGTAGTCATTTCAGTCTTCTGACAATCACCGGGACAAAATCTTCTTGGGTTGGATTTTAAGTTCAGTTTAAAGCATTTAACCACTATCACGCAGGCACTGATTCTATAATATTTTCTAATGTTTATATATCCATACATTAAAAACAAGTTGAACAATTAAATACAGGAATACAGTAACAATATTTTCTGTCTGCACTTCATTACCACTAACTGTTGTTCGGCTATTATTATGAATAGTCAACTCCTTTTCAGATCATTAGTCAGCAAATTTGCCTGTAAGCAGCAGGGCAGGTGTCATGATGGTCAGAAGCATTATAGATCTCACTAAGCTGAGTCATCATCGCTAAAATCAGCTCAAGAGTTCTGTTCGTTTGGAATCTAAAGTCCATAATGTCAAGTGAGTTAGTTGTTTACTTTGTAATTGGTCAATTTTAACTGATTTGACATTTGGGCTGATTTGCAGATTGTTTTGAACATCCTAAGCTATTATTTTCTGCACACCGTTAGAATACTGTTAGATGTATAAACATGAACATTAAACTTTGGTGAGAGAGAGACAGCTGTTCCACTTTCTCAGAAGGATGTCTGTGGTGAAAATACACAAGCTGGGATTTAAGACATTTTTCACCGCAGCTCCTAAATTCTTACAAATGGCCTACTTGCTTATTTGTGACCGGCGTTGTTGTTTATTTCCTGTTGTTGGTGCCACGATACTAAATCATCGGCGGTTATGAAATCCTTGGGATATAATCATCAGAGCATTCTTTCAGATTAGAGCTATGACTCAAAGTGCAATTTACTCTTAGTAAAAACTAAAGTAGACCTATAGCCTTGTACTACAATACTGAAGCAGAAAAAGACTCGATGAGAAAAGATTGTGGGATATTAGCCGCCAGATGTGCTAACTATAAAACCTGAAATACATCAAATATGAAATTGTCATACATCTCTAAACTGATGCATCTTTTCATTTCCTCAGCAGTTGGATGTGATCATGGTTATGAGATTCAGAACTATGGTGCTTTCGGGGGACAATGACAGTTGTTCGGTAACTTTCAGGCACATGAGGCCTTATAAAGGAGTTTAAGAGTTTCAACACAAGTTTAACCCTATGAGACCCAAGTATTTATACTGATGATGTGTTTTCTTGTTTTAAAATTATGTTTATTGCATATTTTGTTTACGGGTAAATTATTAAAAAACAGTGCACAAAATAGCAAACCTGCATTTTTAAAGTTGCAAAATAGTGGCAAAACTAAGTATCCACTTACTGTACATATGCTTTGACTTATATCTTGAGGATATAATGAAATAATTATTCAAATAATAAATATTGTGATACATTTTTGATTATAAGAGGTATTTATATGTTGGTTAACCTGTATTTAGTTAAAAAATAGGTTTTAGTTAATAGCTTACAAATGTTTGTAATTATGCTTTGGTGGGGTCTTTAGAGGTTAATGGTTGTTTTGAGGAATATCTTCCATCCTGAACTGTAATGTGCACATGAGGCTTCCTGAGATTGCCTTGAGAATACATTCTGTGAGGCTGCTGCTTTAGAGATATTTTTGCATTAAACATGACTCCTTTAAACAGATCTGTTGTTGTCACCTGTGACACCAGACAGCGCTGACGTCTGACACTCAAAGAGTTTTTGGTTGTTGTTACTCCTTATGTTTTTGTGCTTTCCTCTGTCTGCACCATTGCCAGAGCTTTCCCCCCAAAAGTTGTTCTCATTTGTTATTCCAAGCATGCATTGCTTGTGGCCTCAAAAAGCATTTGGACACTGAAGCCACAAAATGTCTCATGCATTATTTTAAAAAGTTCAGAGAAAAGTTCTAGCATCTTATATTTGCCGAAAATCCACTTTGTTTGATATTTTCATATAACTCATATACTCTATATAATTCAGACATTTTGATGTGTGGCTTAAGTATTCAAATGCATTTTGGGGTCACTATATATCCTCAATAAAGAAGCCCTTTAAAGTTCACTAGACTCTTTTCTCATTGATCGTGAAGGGCTTACTTGGATAACAGAAGCCATTTCTAGCATTTTATGAATTATGGTCCAATATCCAAAAGCTCAGGATAAATGACCTAAAATGTAATCAAAGTCAAAATGTGCCCATCTCCAAAGGAAATACTAAGCAGGAATAGCCCTTCAAAGCACACCTTTCCTTTTGTCCTCTTAATCACATTTCATGAAACATAATCATCAGTCATTTCAGACAATACTTATTCATGGTGAAAATACATGAAATCTGAAATAATTGACATCAATTTTGGTGCCAGCAGCACAAAACCTTGGAAGGCCTGGAAAGGTCAGAGTGGGACACGGATTATTTCGGTGTTAATTAGTGACATGCCCCAGTGGCTGCACAGGCTGTGTTCAGGGTGTCAATGAGCTTTCATTAGCAACAGGAAATACACACTCACACATGCACATTCCACAGAGCAGGATTAAACCAGGCCTGTAGGAATCTGTGTCTGCGAAATTCTGCTCTGCTATGTTTTTGATGAATTTGACAATGCATTTTAATACTTAGTTACCATATTAAATATATTTTTTTTAAGTTATCATGCTTCCAGGTGTTGCTGGTTAGTTCCATACTAATCAACAACACCTGGAAGCATGATAACTTAAAAAACATTGTGGATTTAATGGATTTAAATATGGTAAAAGTATTAAAATGCATTGTCAAATTCAAATTCAGGTAGCCCCTGTTGGTAGATGCTGTAACTACACCATATGGGAGAAATAAGCATCTTTCTCCATTGATAACATCAAGCAGCAAGTTTTTTGTACAGCTAAAATAACTAGAAGTGGAATTTTAGTATAAAGTGTATATTAATATCGTTGTATTGATAATTTTTAATTAACTTTTATTTTTATATTTTCAGTTTTTTGTTTCAATTTTTAGTATTAGTAATTGTATGTGCTGTTGTCATTTTATTTCTATATAGCTGTTTTTATTTTAGTTTTAGTTTAATTTTTCAACTTTATATGACGTATTGAACTGACTTTCAATCTCTCGCAGCCTCATTTGTGTTTGCATCAAAGTAAATGTCGACTCTGAATAAAAGTGTATTGGAACTAACTTCAGTAAAAAGTGTTTTGTGTAGAAGCCCTTTTTATCATAGAATCCAGAAGTGATCTTCAAGTTTAACCTTAAAGGAAATAACACTGATGTCGATTTCAGAGAATTTCAGACTGCGACAGGGAAGCAAAATAGAACCTTTTGTAATTGGACTCATTTAAATAATGCATTCAATGCACAAATTTGCATTTGCACAATATGAGTAATTACTGAGAAACCTAGGTGTGTAGATCATAATTTCAGCCTTTCCTTCTGAATGTCACGCTCTCACCTCGAGGTGAAAAACACTCATCAAGACGCAAACCTGTCTAAGCACTCGTTTCGTACAGAGCTTTTCTTTATCTTGTTAGATCAATAATTATGCCTTAGCAGACACTTACACATTCATGGCTGAATTCTCAAGGTCTCAAGGTCTCAGTTGCACAGTAAATGCATATACGTTGGAGAGTGCCTAATGAGGGTCCTTTCAGTCATATTCTTCAATGTTCCACGCAATACGATGGTTGGCTGCAATCTGAAAAGCAATTACACTGCCGAGAGCCAGAAATATGTATTTGTGCAGAGACGGCTTGCTAAACTAAAAGTCAAAAATCGCTATTTGATATATTTAAATATGGTTCAATAAATCTTTGATTCAATAAATCAGAGATTGATTTACTTTGTTTCTCCGTTTCGGGATTTGAGAACTGGGCGTCACAAGCTTGGTTGAATGAATGTTGCTTTTCAGCTTTCTGTTTTCAGATGAGTTTTTCACTCCATCTGTGTATGTGTGTGAGTGCTGTGTGTGTGTAGGTGCAGTTTTTCCTCTGTTGAGGGATGAAGGCTGTACTTTCTGTGATGGATGTGTTTCTATCACACCAAGAGTCTTATTTTTCTCATCAGTCCTTACGGAGTTGAAACCGCAGGTCTTTATATTATGCTGAGAGAGTGGGTCAAGGCCGTCCGCTCAAACTGTGGAGGTATATCACTGCATTGTTTTTCTGCACTAAACCACGATTTCGCTGGTATTTGTATTTTTCTATTCCGTTGGATCTTCAAAGCAAGTCACCCTTATTTATACAGAGCTTTGAACAATAGAGATTTTTTCAAAGCAGCCTAACAGTATTAAACAGGGAAGTAACAGAATCAGTGATGTGAACTTCATCATATATAAGACGAATCCTGCTCTTAAGCAGCTTAAAACGACAATAGTGTAATTAATCAATTTCCGTCAATTCAGTATTGATTCAGTTTAGTTCAGTAACTCTTAAGTTTATCCATTATCAAATATTCAGTTCAGGTCCACTTAAGACAGTGTTGTTATTCAGCTTGAGTCAATTTAATGTTGATTCAGTTGAGTTCAATAACAGGGTCGATGTTGAAATAATTAGTCAATTATTAAACAAATTAAATTCAGCTATAAAGCAGCTTTACAGAAGACTATCAAGTCAGTTCAGTATTGATTTTGGTTCAGTTCAATATCTGTCTAAAGTATATCTATTCTAAAACAAGTTTCATTTTTTATTCATTCAGCAATAAACGGTTCAAATGAAGACAGTGACTTTATTCAGCTCGAGTCGGTTCAATGTTGATTTCACTTCAGTTCATTAACAGTGTTGATGATGCATAACTCATCAATTTATAAACAAAATTCGATTCAGCTATAAAGCACCTTTACAGAAGACAAATATCATTATTCAGCTCAAGTCAGTTCAGTGTTTTTTTTTTTCCCAGTGTCAGTTCATTTAATTAAATTGTTATAAAGTATATCAAGTAAAAACACAAGTTAAATTCAGTGATAAGCGGCTCAACTGAAGACAGTGTCTAATATTCATATACATGTCATATATATCTCGAGACAGTTTGATGATGATTCAATTTGGTTCAATAACAGTGTCAATATTGCAAAACTCATTAATTATAAACAAAATTTGATTAAACTATAAAGCTGCTTTACAAAAGACGATAGTGTAATTTATTTCAGCTCAAGTTAGTTGTTGATTCAGTTCATTTCAATACCTATAAATTATATTGATTACAAAACAAGTTCAATTTCTGTTTTATAATCGGCTCAAACTAAGGACATTAGTGTCATTATTCAGCTTGAGTCGATTCAATGTTGATTCAGTTTAGTTCAATGTGTCAGTGTTGGAAAAATTCATCAATTATGAAATAAATTCAAATTCAAAACCTCAACCAAGCAAGGTGTAAAGATTCAAAGCTCCATTTGGAGAAAGAAATGGAGAAAAAACTTTGGGGGATACCAGTTCTCCTCTGGTCAAATCACCAGCAAACTAAACTAGAACTCTCCCTTCATTAGTAAAGCTGTCTAAACTGCCAGTTCGTGATTTCGTTGATTATACCCCATGCTGGATAATGACTGGGCTGGTGGAGCCAATGTCCTGGACTGCCAAAGAAGGCATTAAGCGACGGTGATCGAGCGGAGCTCAGCTTTATGTGAGGATGTTTTTGATTACATCTGGAGTCTCCAGTCTTAAAATATTACTTGTGAGACGGATGTAGAAAAACAGGCTGACTGTCTTCTGGCTGTGATTATGGTGGTTGGGGAGAGGTCTCCATTACTACCATTAATCTGGCTGACACTGATATAACAATACAAGAGTCAGAAGAACGTCTGGCCAGCAGCAACACCGCTGAGATACGGCCATTAATTCAACACAACTGCAGGACCGCTGTCTGTAATCTTTCCACGTTCCTCTGTAGCTGTGTGAGGTGAAAGCAAAGCAAAGATGTAAACGTCTTCGGTTGCACGGCTTATTTTAAATTAAACATACATCACAGAGGTTATAGACAATTATTTTTGGACGCTTGGGCTGTGTGAGACTTATGGTGTTCTAAACAACCCCAGGCGAAGTTTCTGAAAGTTATTATCACTGGCAAATAAATAATGAATTGCGATTCTGCTTGGATAAAAAACTTCTCCACTACGGATTGGAGATGAATTGGTCTCTAAGTTGGGTGGATAGTTGTTAGTGCACCTGAAAAATGAAAACTTTTACGTTTCTCCAAACCTGTGTGATTGTTTCTTGCATGAAACATTTTTTGTGTCTAATTTTTCCAGTGTCAGTTTTTGATTGACAAAATCCCAGCAACTGGTAATGTTCTTTGACATTATTGTCTTATCTTATCGTTTAAACATGAATCAAATAAAGTTTTAATTATGTCCATTTATTTTTCAATTTAAAATTGATTAATTTATTTTAATACCTTATTTAAACTACATTTTAAAACATGAATTAAATCAACAGTTTTACGTCTATTAATTCATCTATTTTTAAAAAGCCATTGATTTTTGAAAAATTGATTACATTCCTTTCCTTCATTTTTTTTTTTTCACCGTTTTTTTTTTTTTTTTTTTGTATAGATATGCTTAAACGTACTGTAAACAGGGTCCATCATATGCAGACGTTGTGCTTTAAACGGTCAGCCTTCATTTAAGGGTTATTTAGATTCATTACTGGCATAACTAATTAGATGAGGGTGAATTTTGAAATTAGTTTTTGAGAAGTGTGCACAAGTTTAGGAGCCGGATTTGGGAAACTCAATGATTTTTTCATGTCATTTATGCATTAATCTAGATGTGAATGTTAGTAGTTTGACTGTTGTTTAAAACTACTTTATAATGATTAGACTGTAGCATGGAAAGCTTACAGATTCAAGTAGCATCCCCTGCCAGATTTTATTTTCATCACTTATCCAAATACTTCAGATAATCCTATCAAGTCTTCAAAAGTCCTCACTATAAAACGCTCTGTCCTTTCTTTCTTTTCCTTTCTTTTCTTGTCTTTCTTTCTTTCTTTCTTTCTTTCTTTCTTTCAGAAGTTGGAGTCTCAAGAGATCATCTCCAGGTACTGATCTAGGAACAGGAAGAGCAAAGCAGATCACCTTGTGTGAGCCAAAATAAGATGATTACTTTGAAAAAAATCCCAAGTGACCGACCTAATCAGTTTTTCCCCCTTTGAAGCATATGTTCAAAAATTAAATATTAATCCAGTATAGCTTAAACATGTTTTTAGGTCGTCTGCAGCACATTTGATCTGATATGTTGCCAAAAACCTGCATACATCCATATCAGCTCATGTACAGGAGCTTAAAAACTTTTGCAGCTTTACACATGAAAATAACTTCACCTCCTTTGAGAAAGAGTTTACTTCACACCGTTATTAAATTATATAAAGCACTGATGCAGAATAGCTGTGATTTGCACCCACTGATCACATAAATCCATCTATAACAGCAATTCGTGGACATCCAACAATACTCAGCTTTCAGCTATTTTATTAAGCAATCAATATGGCTGATTGCATGCTTGTAGTCTACTGTTTAAGCCTGGATCGTTTAGAATCTTGTCTTTTAGCTATTCAAGAGATTGTTAAATTTCTTTCTCTCCTCCATTTATAGACTTTGTGACCTTCAGTCTTTTTTTTGCCCTGCAGTGAATCATCTGCTTTTTGACCAGAGTCCAAAGTTTCCTTTTCCTCCACCCCTTCACTGTCTGAGGGTGATAAGAAGAATTAAAGCAGTGGACAGGGTCAGGATTTGATAGGTAGGGACTTGGAGAGCTGAAAAAATGATGACGAAAGTGGCCTCCATTGTTAAAAAGAATATATATATATATGGATATACATATGTTGTATATAAAGATCTATATATATATATATATACATATATAGAGATATATATATATTATATATATATAGATATATATATATATAAGAGATATATATAATATATATATATATATAACATATATATATATATATATAGATATATATATATATATAGATATCTACCTTATATATATATATACTAATATATATATATATATCTTATAATATATATATATATATATTATATCTATATATATCATGTTATCATAGTATATATATACAATACTCTATATATATATATATATATATATATATATATATATATATATAATCATAGTATATATATCTATATACTATATACATATTATATATAAATTAGAATTGCTAGTAATTTTCAAAACATTACGAAGAAACTGTGAGTAATATATTGAATTAAATGTGGTTTTTATTTACAAACTTTGTAAAATCATATTTTTACAGTGTGCACAAATCTCAGATGTTTGCTGTATTAAAAAAAAAAAAAAATTTAAACAATCAAATAATATTTTAATACAGAACTTCAAATTTGGATTTCAAGAAATTTGATTCTGGTCTGTGGGCTGGGATCACAAAGGAGAAAAAAAAAAAAAAGTACAAAGGAGAAAAAAAAAACACAATTAAGCAAAAAATGTTCTTAAACATAGGGCCCCCATAAATATCCTTATTTTACGGTATAAATGTGAAATAGTAAATTTCACATTCATAATGCTAGAACATTAAGATAAAAAAATAAAAAATCAGAAAGATTTAATCATAATTAGAAGTCTTTTTTGCTGCTTGTGTGTGTATGTTTAATATAGAAATTAGAAATTGCATTTTAAGAAATTGTAAGGATCTAGGGTTGGGATTCATCACAAATCTCAAAAATCGAAGTAAGGTTATTTTTAATACTATATCTATATATATATATATAGTGTATATACAATACTTATAGTATATATATAAATTATGATAATATAAAATAGAGTTGCGATTTACAATATTGATTTAATATATGCGAAAGATAGAGATTATTTTAAAAAATCTTTTTTTAGTTACACTTTCTTATAAACTTTATAATTCCATCCTAACAATTTTTTCTTTTTAAGGTTGTTTGTGACTTCACGAGAGCCCGAAGCCCTGATTACTCAATTGGGAAATGGGAGAGCGTTCAACACCCCTTTCATATAAACTTGGTAATATCTGTGCACATAAGAGATATTGCTCTCATTGGGAGTTTTCTCATTTCAGTAAATATGTGCTCTCCGGCCTCATTAAACTGGGACGACGCTCTTGCGGGGATGGGAGTTTGTTTGAGTGGGTGGTTGTAATATAGAAAAGCCCAGCATGAACAGAATGGAGGGAGTAAGGAAGGATGGGGGGCACACAGGGCATAAAGCGGTAGCTAGCTCATTCGGGCGATATTTATGAATGCGTGCCTTCCTCTTGGGTCTCCCCCCACAGCACTAAAGACCCATGCCAGGAAATAATGTGCACACACAGGTGACAGAACACATCGAGGTGGGAGACTACTGGTCGTATCTCCTTTCTAACTGTGGCAGCAACTCTTGATGGCCTGGACACAACGAGGGAAAAGCCCCACTAGTGCACTCGGAACTCTGACTCTGTGTATCCCAACATGCCGAAGGTGCAATCCCCAAGGGGAGTGACATCATTAATTATGTGCCTCTGACTTCCGAAAATGCCAGCTGAGGAGGGAGGCATACATTTTCATCCGCAGACTGTTCAAAAAAATTGTCTTTCAAGCCGGGCTGACAGGCATGCATTCCAATCACGAGCTCACCCCAGGTCTGAAATGCGGATAAGTTCACCAGCTTGTGAGGCGCTGGGTGAGTCTTAATGTGTGTTCGGTCGTGTAAGCTCACTGAGATAATGGTAGATTCAGTGACATGATATATGAGAGAAGGAATCTGTAATAATTTACAGGATTAAAATGGTTAAGCTCAGGGGCATATTGCGGTTCGAATGGATAGCAAAGTAGTCTTTTTTTGGTTCGAATGGAATAGATGCACCAAAGTAGCCAGAGTTTTTTTTTGTTGCATGAGGTTATTGACCACCTAATGAGTTTTTACATATTAAAGCAATAAGCCACACATGAGGCCATGGCACTGAAATGGATTTTTACCACAGTTAGGGGAGGTAGTTTATGCATGATTATGATTCCAGACCGCTGGTTACAAAAAGTGCGACAAACAAGTATGATCTCAACCTATATAATTGTAGATATTCATGTAATTATGCACATAAATTAGTTATATAATGCACTTACAGTCGAAAACATAACCATGTTTTACAAATATGTTTAGGATCATTTAGAATATTTGAAATTCAGTGGAATGGATAGATAGATTTTTGGGGGGTTAGATCATATGGGCATTAGTTAATTCAGATATTCAGTTATTTCGATGTTTTAATAAAAATGGTACAACTACTGGAAATTATTACTTTTATTCAGCAAGGGTTGCAATAAACACTGATTCAACAAAGGTACAGATTAAAAAATTGAAAAAAGATTTAAAAAAAAAATCTATTGAATGCAGTTTCTTGGTGAACTTTTCTATTCATCAAAGAATTCAGAAAAAAAGAAGGGGTGGATTTTCCATACATAAATATTTTAAGAGCAGACACAACTATTTTTTAACAATGGATGAAATATAAGAAAAGTTTCTTGAGCAGCAAATTTTTTCATCATATAGAAGGTTCATGTGGACCAATGTAAGACTGGAGTAATGGCCCGGGCTGAAAAATTCAACTTTCAATCACAGGAATAAATTACATTTTAAAAATATATTCAAATAGAAAAAGGAAAACAGCTGTTTTCCAAAATTGTAGTATTTTTTTTTACAATACGTTATTATTGATGGGAAGATGCATAATAAAGCTTCTTTCAGTAATAAAACTCCAAGATTACAGAATCTCAAGACACACTTGATCTTCTGTATATGGTACAATACACACATGTATTACAAACATACAGACATCTTTTTTCAACATTATCACCGAGAGAGATGCGGAGAGAAGTCCCTTCTCCACATAATTCCACCTTCCTTTCACTCACTTTTCCCTCTCTACACCCATGCTCCTGCTCCTTCTATTGTTCCAGTCGAAAACACAGGGACTATCTGCAGAGGATCACCGAAACCACGTTTCTTAAATCAGAGTTTAAAGACATCACAACTGTTCCAGTGTATGCTTGATGTCATCTTGCCAGAAGGTCTCTGTGTATCTTAGTAGTAAAAACGTGTTTCTCATTCTTTCAGTTACAACCAAGGAGGACAGACAGCCATCAAAATTGGAAAAAAGGTAACTACCAGATCCCCGCTAAAAAAAAGAGGAGAGTTTACTGAGATACAAGGGCCTACTCAATTTAATGTAATTCTAAGGCAACATGGTCTTAACAGGTGCACGGGCGCAAAGTGCACTTGAGGGCATTTCTGAATCCACTTTTGCTAGTATACAGGATGGGAAAAAAATGGACCGGCCACGGCACTCGGAGTGGTCTAAAAAGGGTTGTTCCTATTCTCTTAACTGAGTAATGAGGTGTGTTTTTGTGGCCATTTACGTGCAATTAAACCAATCAGAGTCTCATCTCCCATTTCCCTTTAAGAATCCTGATGGTTGAAGATTCGCTATTTTAAAACCGGTGGAATTTTAAGGAGCTACGGGGGACTGATACGTTGAGTCTCCAGAGAGCAAATGGATGCTGCTCATGCGGCGAGCAAAATAGGTTTTAGGCTAATTTCGATACGCAGTGACTATCCATTATGACAGTATGGACCATTTTTATATTAATGGTAGTCTTGACACAATCACTATCCTCTTTACACTGTAATCCTTTCTTTTTTAACTATTGGTTTCTATTGTTGTTGTGCTGCGTGCCGTCCCTGTGTGTATAAGCAACGTGAACACATGTTGTGGACCTGCCCAGAGGTGCATTTTCTACTGACGCCGCTCTTTTAAATAACAAAAAAATAACCAATAATAAAAAATTGCACCAATTGACTTAGGACTTTCGGACCCAGGCTCGAGCCTGGTGTCTTGATAGGGCCCCTAGTTGATTACTGTAGAGGGCTGTGCCCATTTTCCACAGTGTCCTTCATGCAAATTACCTTTTCTGTCCCAAAAGATGTTTAACTCGGGATCTTGATCAGTGCAAATTCAAAATTGTTTATTTTTTAAGGTGTCTCCATTTTTGCAAAAGAATGGCCCCCCCCACGCTCTCATCGCCGCCAGAATGAGCCCATAGGTATCAAAGTCGTGTGTCCACACACTTCATTTTACTATGTATTTTTCTAAAAGTTCAGGAGTATTGCAATGCTTACTGTTAGATTCCTTCTTTGAGACATCCAAGTGGTCGTGTTTTTGATTGGATATCTTTGAATAAGGACTATTGTAATTGGCATAATACATATTTACTTGCGGGATACTAAAATTGTTTTCAATTTGATTTTCTTACGACTGTTACTCTGAAATATTCTAATTATATCTATGGCAAGTAGATAAGTGTTACGGCGTTATGATACCGTAAATCTGCGAAACCAGGGTTAGTACAAAAAATATCAGGTTAGGAGGCGGCATGGGGGCAAATCAAGTGAGATTATAGAGTTATGACAATCTGCTTGACTTTCGTTTAAACTATGGTGGGGGCTAGGACAAAATACTTATGGGTCGTCCTCGCATTGGTTCAGGCATATTTCATAATGCACTACAAGCCCAAAACCTCGGGTTTATGTCTTACCTTTATTTAAGTTGGTCTCTGGTTAGGAAATAAACTCTAGGGCGTAGATATTAAAACACTGATGTAAGTCATTTAGCATTTATGTCTAAGCGTTATTCCAGGTGTTTATATAGTTAGGACCTAACTACCATGGGGCTAGAACAAAACACTATGGAAGTATTTTGCATAAATTTACATAGTGCTAGGGTCCATACCAACCTTGATTTTTGTTTGAGGCTTTAACTAAGTTGTTTACATAGGGGGGGACTGTGAGGGGGGCTAAACTAACCACTATTTAAAAGAATGGACAGCGCAATGAGGCGTGTCTAACCTTAAAGTGAGTTAGTTCATAGACCTCTGACTAAATGATCGGGGACTGGCAGGATTTGTGATCGTGGGGGTATCCGTAAGCCTACACTTGGCCAGCGTGATACACCCTGAGCGACCCATGATTCCTAAATGCAAAAGTTAAATGATCAAATTGTGATTTTAACTGTTGCATGTCAGGGGAGAAGGACGCGAAGTCACGAGCGTGAGTCTGCCGGCTGAATATGTGGCGCATAGATTTATCAGCGCAACAACCATAACATATACAGAAAGCGATCTCACCACGCACAAGATACACAAAAAACTTGGAGTATGTGTTGTTTCTTACTTGAATCCAACCCAGGCGCCAACGCGGGTCTAGCAATGATCGGTCAACAAGTCCTCAGGCCACTCTCTATGCCATTTCAGGCATCCGAGTGGCCCTTTGTTACGGTGCCCCCCCCACAAACCCACTGTAATAAAGAAGCAGGTGGAATGTCATTTGCCACTTAGGGAACCTTTACTTTTACACACCGACTCGTATACTGACTGCTCCCTCCAGACTTCACACCGCCGCGAAACCCATGCCCCCTCCGGCACACTAAAGTAATGAGTTAACTTAATCAAATGTCAGTTAAATACTGCATGAGGACACAAAAACAACCAGTTTGGCATTTCAAACTAAATGGGAAGAAAATGGGAGAAGCTGATTAGTCTACAGAAGAGACGGACGGACAGCGTGCAGTTTTTGCTTAATACGTTAGTTTCTAGGATCTGTTGTTTTAAGTTAAAGTTAATTGTTGCTGCAGGAAGCAAAAATTTTGTTTGTCCTACCCTATGTTCTACTTTGTATTTTTCGTTGTAGTTTGTATTTTTGATTGAACTTACGGGTAATTATAATAATTGCCATCCACTAAGAGAATCGCGCCTGTGTTATTGGCAATTGCTCTCTTCCTGCACTTAAGTGCGAAAACTGTAGTTTCAATTTGGTAGAATTTGCCCTGCTACTCGTCGACCAGGACTTAAGGCCAAAAAAGGAGACTGCTAATGGTCAAATTATTTTACAAAGTAAAAAGGCAACTTGTACTGAACCCGGGGGACTGTGGCGCCATCCGGATATTTTTACACGGATATAATTCTCTTCTTCGGAACAGAAAAAAAAAAAAAAGTTAAAAGCACCAAAAGGTGTGCGCTAATATTACGCAGGCATAGAATTAAGCAACCATATAACAGTAGCTTTATTAAGAAAGACAAATCCAATTCAAGTAATACCCCACCAGTGGAAGCAATGGCCTTTCAATTAGGGACCCTAAGAGTTTTTCCAACAACAAAAGGAGACTTCATACAATTCACGACATCGAGGAATGTTTAACAGGAAATAAAAAAAAAAGGAAGGCACAAACACACAAAAACAACAAACTCTACTACATGTGTTACATAGGACTGAGGGAAAATAAAAACTATGGACTCTGAATACGATGCCAACGTACTGTCTTCAACGAACCAAGGGACTCACCCTCCACACCCGCAAATCCGTGCTCCTAATGAAAAACACCAAACTCAGTGTTCAAACACTCACCACCAGTTGACCACCATGCAAATGGACAAGAGAAAAAACTCCCTGCCTGTAGCCCGCCAGTCTTTGGCAATTTTTAATAAACCGCTGAAAAAACTCATCTCTTTCGATGCTACTCTTGACCTTTATCCTAAACAACTATATAAAAAAAAACTATAATAAGAAATTAAATTTGGTCCTTTCTCTTTAAATTTTTCCTCTTCCATCTTTTAGGAGCTTGTAACTTAGCTGAAACAAAGGCCTGAAAAACTGTGGTTATTACTTAGGCGTTAGCTGTGTCTGTTTGTCTCTTAAACACGAATCGCCTTCATGTATTCCCCCAATTGGTTAAGTTTTGCTTTTGGATAAAAATCATCAGCCAAATGGGGACTAAAATGGTAATGTAGAGGTAAATTCGAGACGTCATGAGTAAAATAGAATTAGATCATTAAAATGGGAGTTAGAATTACATTTAAACTTAAAAAACACCTTAATAACACCTGCGCACTGAAAAGTCATGGGACCTAGTAGTTGTAGACACTTCTAAAGATAACTTTTACCAGAAAAAAATGGACTCCACCAACACTATACAGTTATTTTACAATATTAGGACTAACATTGTGGTAGATACAGATACATTCGTAAAATAAATATAATGTATAAAAGTTTTTTGTGTTATTTGTACAGCAGTGCATAGTGTAATACTTTATACATTTTTTTAGATGCTGGACATTATAACCAACTTTGTAAGTTTTCAGAGCACATGCATATACTGTACAAAAAAGTTGTAGAAGTTCACACAACAAAATATACCTATTAATTTGAAACATTTGTAGGATGGAGCAAAAGTTGTTCCTAGACTCAAAAAATGACTTTCGTACATCAAGTAATACTGAGCCCAGAGCCCAGATGCTGTGCCAGTTTGTAGTCTTAAAAACCTGAAAAAATTGAGGCCATTTTGATTCCATGGGTGCCCTCCAGAGTTGTCAAAAGGGTTTTTGAAATAGTGTTTTGAGATTTCACTAATAAACCTGTCGTCTGATACAAATTACTTGAAGGGTGAACGTTTGAACGTTTTTAAAACGTAAGGGGGACATAAGGCATTTTTTCAAGGATGGGAAGTTGGCATGCTTGATGAGTCGACACAATCGTTGTTGTTGTAGTTCCTTACTGCAGCAATATATTTTTTTAACAGGGAAAAATATGACGGTACACTTAAGGTGAACACTCACTATGCAGAGTATAGAAAAGGAATTAAATACTACTGTAAAGCCCTATGGATTTCATTATCTTCCCTGTGGGCAATGATCCTAAAATAGAGGTTCTTTTCATGCAGGTTACTTCCAATCTCTTAAATTACCGGATTAGTATTTTTGGATCCACCCTCCCTGATAAATCTCACAGGAATTCTTCGCTTCTGTTTGTGTATGTGTTCATCAATCAGTTTGGATTAGAGCCCGTTGCATTAATAAATGAAATAATAAGCCCGTGAAAAAATGGTTTCTGCAAGTGATCCATGTGGGTTGCCTCCATTGCCGTGAATTGCGAATAATGCCTCTTTCTTTCATGCACAGTGCGGATTGCTTAGATTTCTTACATGCTTATTTAATTATTGAAAAAAAACAGTTTCCTCAATATAGTTAATGAATTCTTGTGCAGTTGGTTGTGAGCACTCAACTAAACTCATGGATGTCTCTCAGGTCCCACCCATTTTCTTCCAGGGCTAATGTAAAAGCTTCAAAACTAATCTTCACGCATGAAAAAACAACCCTGGATGTTGAGAAGCTTAAATAAAAAGTGATACGTTTGCTATGAGGATTCCTTCGGGTCCTTTCTTCTTTACTCTCATAGGTTTTCATTGCATACGACAGCCAAAAGAGACAGGCTGGCAAAAATTTCTCATTTTTTGCCAATCTAAAGAAATGGCGGTTGGATAAAATTTGCATTGTCCGTCATTAAATTCACGTGCATGACTTTTTGCAGGGGCTTAGCAGAAAATGTTAATGATTTACCAGATACCTCCACCTACGCTCCGCTTGCGAAATGAATTTGAAAGGTTGACCATGTTGAGAGAGATGCCTAACCGAGGGCATTCCGCTGTGTAACACCGCTAGGAATCAAGACTGTCAATAGACCCAAAAACAGGCCCGATTCACCTTCAAGGGCGGTCTGAAATCTCTATCGACCCTATCTCGGTGGATTTATTGAGTTTCTCTCCTGTGCGCTCGTTCCCATAGTGAATTTGCTTTCCAACAGTGAAAGGCTCAAGATGGTCAGCGTGATGGGGGGGGGGGGCCCGGCAGTTGCGGGCATTGTGCAAACCACTGATCCTGATCTGATGGGACTCGGCTTTCTATCTGGTAGTGTAGTCAATTGGAGGTGACATAACGTGGGCCAGGGTGGGGTGAGGCAAGACGTATAAGGGAGGGGGATCTGTCCATTCCAACTGGTGTCTTTACCCTCGCCCGGGGTTTCTGTGTGCACATCTTGTCCTAGGGGTATGTATGATTATACTTGCAAAGGGGGGGGGGGGGGGGGGGGGGGACCTAAGAATTCATTTAATTTTTATTATTTATTATATTAAAAATATTAAAATGTGGAAAATAGCATAATGTAAATGCTGAATAGCATAAATTACTTAGTCAAACACAATTTCTTTGACGAAATGCAGGCATAGGATGCAGAGTTTTATGAGCAACAATAATTCAATTATTCGCTTGTATTGTAATTGCTTTTTGCAGGAGATGTCTTCACTGACAATCAATGATAAAATCAAAGTATATATATTCTAAATATTATTTACTTGACCCATTTTTATTTACCACGTTTGTAAATTAGGTTTTTTATAACAGTCATTATCACTTCAATTGATTGGTTCGTTATTTCCTTGTTGAGTGTCAAAATAGATTTTATGATTTTTTTTCTGAATTTCTGAGCAAATTTTTTTGGAATTCTAAATTTAATTATTTCAATACAAATTTTATAATAAATAATCCTTATTATTTTCTCCTAATTGTTTATAACACAACACTGTGTACCTTTAATTATTATTTCATAAATAATCACCGCTCTCTTTCCTTTGTAATTAACAGGATCTCACTGCACAGTTGGATTGATTGTGATGGCACATCCCGAAACATTCCATCTGTGGTCGAGCTTTATTTGAGATACACAGTCTCATGTTGACACAAATCACACCTCTAAACAACGGTTGAGTCCCATCATCAATTAGTATTTATACTCTCCTCTGACAACACACTTCATCAAGTGGTCTTGTCCTCATCAGACTCGAGGAGCCCGGACCCTCGCCGTGGGGCAGCATCTTCAATAAATCTCACTTGCTGTTATTTTTCTCAAAGCTGCATACATGTTTTTGCACTAAAATTACATTCGTAGTCGTGGGGAGGGATGAATCCTAATCTGGGATCTCTCAGGGAAGAAACGAGAGAAGTTACAAATAAATTAAAACCACAATTAATGAAAGCAGCCTTTTTTTATTTGAGATCTTCACTCCATTGTCATTTTAAATGATGGCTTGAATATATAATTCCTCGTTAACCCTGATAATGCAGAGTAAGCACTCAGAAATAAAGTTGCTGCTTGTTTGCTGAACTAAACTTAACATATATCAGCATGTACCTTCTGATGCCTGTTGTGTTGCAACTTAATTGAGTTGCATGAAAAAAAATATTTCAATTTCCTTTTGCATTGACTTGACTTCAATTGAATAATTTTCATTCATTTGAGCATGGGATTCCAAGTTCCCAGCATATGCTCTGCATGGGATTCTGGATGAGAAGAGTAAATGTAATTCTACCTATGTGTTTAAAAAGGCAGACGAGAAAATGGTTGAAAGGTTTTGGGCAATGTGTTCTGCAGTGAATGTGGATTTTACACGTAGATGAATTTCTGCTTTTAAAAGGTTTGCCCAGTGTAAGGTTAAGAGTGCGAGCTTTCGGTTGCAAACAGGCTAATGTAAGTGAAATGAATTATATAAGAGTATATAACATTTTTCTTCTTCCTTGTGCTTCTGCACTTCACTTGATTGCTTTGCTGAATGTTGTTGTTAGTAGTTTGAACATGTACTTTATTAATTGCTATTACCAATTCAGTTTATGTTTCAATTACACACGGAATATGAAAAAAAGTTTAAATTTAATGTTAAAGAATTTATTTTAACATTAAAGAGTTAACCTAAAGATTTGATGTGATATATCTTCCCAGTTCTTTATCACAAAGGATCCTTCATTTCTTCTGGTTTTGTCTCACCTGCATGTTATTGTGAATTGGTCAGTTTTGTGCATGCTGGGGTTTGACTGACCGTGAGTTCATTTGTGATTAAAGCCTGCCCTGTGCGTTTTACCGAAATGTTAAATACCGGATAAAAACACAATAACAGCTTTAGAGCATAAAAGACTCTACGCTTAATTTGGTAGATTCTTTAAAAAGTTTCATCCTAACGTAGGAAACTCAAAAGCAGGAGGTGGAATAGACACAAGCACACTCTTAAACCTGCCTAAAACCCCAGTGGCTTTTACTGTGATATATGAGCCTGCAAGAATCACTTTTCATTGTGATATTAAATTACACAACCTAGTAGGGACCTTAATTTTCATTGTGGAGAACCTAAATTGTGGGAGATGGCTGAATACATCAAGCTGGTACTGATTAGCATAACAACAGTATCGTAAGATTTATTTGCTCTCATTACTTTGTAGACAACAACAGAAAACAATTTTTTTAAAAAGGTTTGGAGAAGGAAAAAAAAAAAACGGGGGCCACTTGTGTTGCTCAGTTCACACTCATCTCGGGAATAGCATGTCGCTTCTTCTTTTAACAGTACTAAATAACAATTTTAAGTTCAGGATCACACAGTGCCCCACAGGATGCAGAGCACGGCTGACGGTCACCAGTTTAAGGATGTCTCTCCTCAGACATTCTAAGACCAGATGAATGCATATTTAATACATTCAGTTGGAGTGTTGTTGGGTTGTGTTATGTCTAATAAACAAGTGTGCTGATCAACAACCAACAGATGCCAAAGGGGTAACGCACTGATTCCTACACAAACCCAACGAACATGTCTTTGCTGATTGTCTGCGTCAGTCCTTGCACTCTGAACTGGCCGTTAGAGTAAATGCCAGACAAATCGAGAAGCAAATAGTCATGCTCGGTAGTTGATATTTTATGTAATGGAGTTATGTTTACACATATTGCTTTGTCTCAGATGTTTCTTCTTCTAAATTTTCTATAAAAGATATATATATACACAAGTAAGAATATTTTAACAAAATAAGAAAGGAGCATTGATATGAATGTAGATGCATTGTTCATATGATTTTTGTTTTAAAAGAATTTTATGAGAATTTTTCAGTCTAATAATATTTGTTGAGATCTCTGAAACTAAAGGAGAAGTGAGATTAAACTATGGGGATATTTGTGATAAGTAGATAGATGGATGGATGGAATAGATGATAGAATGATGTATGGATGAATGGAACTATAGATGGAACAATGGAAAGATAAATGAAACAACAGACGATGGATAGATGAATGGAACTGTGTATGGAACGATGGATGCATGAGTGAAACTATGGATGGAACAATGGAAGGATAAATGAAACAACAGAACGATGGATAGATGAATGGAACTGTATGGAACGATGGATGCATGAGTGAAACTATGGATGGAACAATGAAGGATAAATGGAATGATGAATGGAGCTATGGCTGGATAAATGAAACGATGGATGGATAAATGAATGGATGATGGATGGATAGATGAATGGAACGATAAATGGAAGAATGGATAATTGGAATGGTGGGATGGATGAATGGATCAACGGATGGAACAGTGGATCGATGAGTGGAACTATGGATGGAACAATGGAAGGATAAATGAAAAGGATGGATGGATAAATGGAACGATGGATGGATGAATGGAACTTAAGATGGGATAAATGAAAAAATGGATGGATAGATAAATGAATGATTGATGGGTAACTGGAAACGATAGATGGATGAATGGATGGTTGGAATGATGGATAGATAATGGGTAAATGAAACTTGGATGGATAACTAGAAATGGATTGAACGATTGATGGATATCTGGAAACGATGGATGTGCGATTTATGGATGAATTAATGGAACAATGGATGGATGAATGGAACTATGGAAGGAATGATAAATGGACAAATTGAATGATGGATAAATTGGAAAGATTGGTAGAAAACTAAATGATAGTATGATGGATGGACAGAACAATGGATAGATGAAGTGAATGATGGAACAGTATATGGTTGGATGGATGGAACGATTGATGGATAACTGGAACAGATAGATAGATAGATAGATAGATAGATAGATAGATAGATAGATAGATAGATAGATAGATAGATAGATAGATAGATAGATAGATAGATCCTGTTGTTCTGAATCTACTAGACTATGAGCTGGATTATTGTTCTAATGCAGGCACCAGCTGTGAAATAATTGCTGCCCCATGCAACCATCCCAGGAGTCCCTCATTCTATCCGATACACACTACAATGTCTTTATATTGCGATCCTTGTTTTTTAATTTGTGGTTAAATCATCCTATGCACGCATGCCTTCCCTTTTGTGTGTTTTTGCTTGTCTGCCTATGTCTCAAACATATAACTGGTGACAAGTGAATCTGGTTTGAAGGTGGGAGGTTATTGTCATATGCGATTGGGGAGAGACAGAAAGATGATTACAACAGATGCAACAGTGCCAAAGGGCTTTCAGGTTCCCTTCCCTGATCTCTCATCCTCATTAACAGTGTAAGTCACTCCATCTCGACACCATCAGACTGCCACCTCAGTGTACTGACACAACTCTCACTTTACAAAACCCTCAGGAGTTTTCTCTCCTCGTGCTAAAATGTAGGGCAGAGCATTGGGGAAGTTAGACATTCACAACTTTGCACTTCTAATTACATCTCCAGTAAACTAGTTCTTCTTGCTTAGTTTCTGACAGCTGAGCTGATGCCAGGGTCATGTGCCAGGAGTAATAGGCATTAGGGGGCAGTGACATACTGTGCCCACCCCAAAATGACTTGCCAAGTATGAGGAGAAAATGAATAGGACAACAAAAAAATCCTCAGGAGATTTTGCTAGAATTAGCTCACTCGATTGCTTGATGAAGCTGCCTATAACTGCTGCTGGTCTAGGATCAGGTTTCTCCTATCAAAAGCTAAACTTTACAATTGTCTGTGATGGGGCAAGCTGATGGTAGATGAATGAGCTTCAGGTAGTACCCAAAAATTATTTGCTCTGTGTATACCTGACTACATTGTTTAAACATTTTTTGTCTGTTCTTAAACCAAAACATTTATATGCAGTATATTTTGTTTAAAAAAAATGTGTATTTTATTTAAAAATGTATTTATATAAATACAGTATACAATATATTTATTAATTTTTATTATTTGCAGTATTGTGCATTATATCATACTAATAAATAAACAAATGGTTCAGTTAAACTTGAAATCTCACATCTAAAGAACTGCTACTGTATATACTGCTTTTCTATAACAGTAATCCAGAGCACGTATGCACTTAAAAGGCATGTCACAAATTGAATGTGAGCAGGACATGCATATGAATATAAATGTGATGAATATGCATTTCTCAAATCTTTT
Source organism: Cyprinus carpio (assembly GCF_018340385.1). Taxonomy (NCBI): domain Eukaryota; kingdom Metazoa; phylum Chordata; class Actinopteri; order Cypriniformes; family Cyprinidae; genus Cyprinus; species Cyprinus carpio. The sequence goes on along the minus strand of NC_056616.1, from coordinate 28,135,791 downwards.
TTGATTTGCATTTAGCAGCTGTCACAGTGTGAATTTCACAAAGTAGCTGCTGATTATATACTATTCAAAGCTTTAGCCCCCCCTATCACATAAGAGGCCACATATCATATTTTTTCTTCTGCTTTGAATAATAGATGTAACATGCTATGGATTCATCCACCGAGATGAACAGCTTATTAGGGATGAATTTGCATTGGTTATGTTTATTTATACAACAAAAATAGTAAATAGTTCCAATCAGCACAAATAATGCACTTGTTTTTCACTCTTAAAAATATAAATACGGCAAAACTAGAGTAGAGCCCTTTCCAAAGCATACTGCCTAGCACATAGTACTAATTTTAAATCTGTTAGTATCTGGATCAAGGAAAAGAAAATGCTGCGCATCACTCTGCCTGGTCAGAAAGCAGCCAAGTTTTATTTGTATGACTCACTTTGATTCCTCTTTGACAGATGTCAGTCAGAAAGCCCATGCATTCAGTTGGACAAATTGGCGACAGTTTGAACTGATTATTGGACAAAATTTGTTGAGGATTTAAAGACTACAATCTCAAATTTATTATTTTAGAAAATGTAATTACTTTGCTTAAATTCTTGTGGATTTTATTATGAACCCCAGCCTAAGATTAAGAAACTGTCAGCACTGAACTGCACAGCAGGAAATATAAAAAAAAAAACTTATTTATGAATGCAATCTTTTGCCAAGTAGGCTTTTATGAAGCAACCAATCTAAAACATCTTACAAACCTCTAGTCTCAATATCTTATGCAGTGTTGCTTTTCAAGGAAATGTATCTTATTTCAAAGACTTTGGATACTTTTTACTGAAAAACTATTTAAAACCCCCAACTAATTAAAACAGATTATTAAGCTCTTTTGGCAGTGCAAGAATTATTAATTATATGGACTGAAAGACCTTTCAGTACAAGAGAACGGGAGCTGATGAACATTCAAGATCAGTCAACAAAAAATGGCAGTTTGAATGGACAACATTGTCATAACCAGTGAGTACATTTCATTGTAGACAATAAAATAATATATGAATATAAGTGGTGCAAACAAGTCAAGTAGTGTATAACTGTATAAAACAAAGATTTGAAACTCTTGCTGTCCTTAGTCCTTTTTCCTGTCCGTCCCGCTCCTGCCTTTAAAAAGCAGATATCCGAACAGCTGAATGTATTTTGTATGGGGTGAAGTCTCTGAAGCCCTTTACCCCACTGATTCATTCAAACTAATTAATCTCTCTGCAAGTTTTGTTACCCAGGGCCATGCACTACATGAAAGATCACTAGAGAAAAAAAGTACCGGGCTGGAGTGAGAGAAACACTAATTATGGTGAACGCTGTCGAAAGATGAATGATTTTTAAGTCTGATTCTTAGAAAAAGAGAAACCATGGGGAGAATTAACTAGGAATGAACTGTGCCAAGTGATAGTACTGTTTATTTGTACACTGGTGATTTTGTTTTAGTGCCCAGTGCTGTGAAGGAATTATGCAAACACTCCCAAAAATACGTGCTGTGCACAATTTAAATAGCAGCATTCCCCGTCTTGGAGATCTTTCGGGATTTTTGGAAGTCTGTACAGTTTCCAGACCTTAAAAAGCATTTTAACTCAATGTTTCAAGTAAAGCATCAAGGAATTAGTTCAGAAATGTTGCTGAAAATGTACTCACCTTCAGGCCAATCAGTTGTAGATGACTTGTTTGTTTCACCAAAGTATCCTCTGCAGTTAATTGGATAAAAGAGTCATCAGAGAGCCATCAGAATGAGAGTCCAAACAGCTGTTAAAAACATCACAATAATCAACAAGCAATCCACACAACACCAGTCCATCAGTTAACATCTTGTGAAGTGATAAGCATGTTTGTAAAAAACCAAATCCATCACTAACACTGTCACTTCAGGCCAGAATACTAGTCCATAATCCATAACACTTCTTCCAGTGGAACAATTCCATGCCCTGTTGTCCTCTCACATCAAAATCCACTCCCATATTTGTTTAGAATGGTTTTTGCCTGTAAATGGTGCTTTATACAGTATGTGCATATTTCTCTCCTGAGTCAGATGAGACTACTTTTTTTTATTGGAGAAAGCAATATTATAGATAGATGACTCATATTTTAGCTGGAAGCGATGGATTGAAGTTAAAAATGTCTTTATGATGAACTTCTTCATTATAAACATGCAGCTTGTGTTTGTCTTGCATGTGGATTATGACGGCACCCATTCACTGCGGAGGATTCATTGGTGAGTAAGTGATGTAATACAAAATTTTTCCAAATGTTCTGATAAAGAAACAAACTCATCTACAGCTTGGATGGCCTGTAACGTGAGAATATTTTCAATTTTGGGTCATCTACACCTTTAATATAATTTAAAGCACAAAGTGCATTTTTGTTTTAGCCTGACTACCAGACCTGACCAACATCTGAGCCGACTCGGTTATCAGGATTCACAGCGGCCCTAACTTTCAATCACAATACTCTTCACAATCCTCGGCGAATCCTCGCTGATATGTTCTACAGCTTCATCTCACAGTTCTGGGACTTTGAAATTCATCATCAAGCTCGCTTTTCATTATGAATACCTGACAGACTTGGGAAATGGCTTTTAGAGAGTCAGAAGGAATAGATTTAGAAATATATCGCTTTTTTATAGTATCTGTCTGTGTTCAAATCGAGTGCACAGATGGTGGTTGCAAAGTGGGAAGAACCTGACCTCACAGCACAAAAGGTGCAGGTTTTAAAACATCTACTGAATTTCAAATAACAGTCAGTTTCTTTCAAGATAATCTCACACAGTAAGAAAGAAAATAGTCATTGAAATTCCACAACAACAGGACAGACGACCAGTCACAGATTCTAGGAAATCTGATTTTGTGGTATAGCTACCACCCAAAAGGGAAGCCAGTGGTATTGGAGCTGTGTTTAGTGCACATCCTGCAGATATATTGTGCTTTGGTACTACTCCCTTTAGGAGCCTGAGGATTGAATCTGGCTTGAGTGGCATCCTCATCTGCTCCATAAGTTTGTGACCCCGCTCTGCTGTCTCTTAAAAATGGAAGTTTCAAAACATTTTATGACATGTAAATGAAGCAATAAGTGATTAAATTATTTTTATTATTTATTTATTATTATTATTATTATAAATTATAAATAACTAATTATATATAAATTATCTTTATAAATTAAATTATAAAGATTTCTACCAAGTAGTGCACAATTTAAATAATAGTGTTTGTTTCTGTTATGATTGTAATATTTTAAATTCAGTTAAATTTTAAATGTTTTTACCAAGTAGTGCACAATCTAAATAATAGTGTTTGTTTCTGTTATTAAAAATTACTACCATTATAGTTTTAACTAAAATGAAAATTGTTGCAAATATTTTAAGATTGAAATAAAACTGAAATAAAAAAAGTATATAAATATTAGATGAAAAACTAATTTATTAGAAATGTTGCCTTGGCAAATAAATAAGTTCAAGTACTAAAATTATTCAAACTAAAACTTAAAAAAAAAATAATATAAAATCTGAAAAAAATATAAAACTAAAAAGCTATTTCAAATATTAATACATAATATAATAATAAAAATGTAAAGGCCTGTTCACAACAAGGACCATAACTAACAATAGAGAAATCATTCTAAACATCATTCTAAATGAAAGCAATGCAGAGTGGAATTGAGGAATGATATTTTTGAGATCACTTTCAGTACATTTTTTTTTTCCAGCTGATGAAAGATAAAAACATTGACAGCCAATCAAAATCCATCCTACTTTAAAGAGCTCAAGCAGTTAAAGTAGGAGACAAAAAAACTGCAGCATGCACTTATGATAAACAGAATGTTATTGTGCACTGGTGTGGATGCTAATACAGTTATCATTATCATTATCTCTAAAGTTATTGTTCTTAGTGTGAACAGGTCTTAACACTATATGATGACTACATGTATTTTTGTTTGTCCTTTATGAAATGTCAGCAACATTATGTGGGGGTGCCCAACGACTTGAGATATTAACATTATGCAAATGAGCAGTGATGCAGTTCGGTGACTACCAATAGAATTGCAGACGCTGGAGCTGATGTGATCCCTCTCCTGTGAGATATTGCATTCGAGCATCAGCCAGATGGAGAAGTTCATGTTGCTGTGAGTGAATTCACTGTTCTATATGATTTGTCTCTCCCCACATGCCGGGATATAATACAAAAACCAATAAAATGCCAGCCAGAAATTGTTAAGAATCTGCGTGAGTTTGACTCTTGCATTGATAATCATCTTGTTTGTGATATGATACACAATCTACTGTATATACAAATGCTTCCCCCTGCAGAGTATTTATTTTAGCTGCAAGGAAATGAACTGACATAATGACATCTTGTTTTCACTAGCATTATGTTTTATTTGTGATCAGGTTTTCAAAAGCTTTGGCCAGTTGCTCATCCAGTGGCAGGAACACCTACAGCCCAGCGACCTGCAGCTTCCAGCAATAAAACTGCTGTCATAGAGAACGCTGCTTAAATTTGTGTCACAGGTACATCATTTTTACAGCATTTGCAGTGTCACACACAGGTAAATCTGGGTGGTTTGGCCTGTTGAATGTGTTTCCATAAATGCGGGTGAAGTACACAGCATGCTTTCATATTTTATGGACTCCTCTGGCCCTGATGCTTTTATCATCCTCTCACATGGACAATGACTGCATCACTATAAACACAGCATGGGGCCAGCTGTCCCCCGAGAGCACAGTTGCTCTGTAATTTGGTTTTGATTTATTTTCCCTTTCGGATATCAAATGGAAGAAGGTCACTTGTCAGGGTTATTGATGTGTTTATATGTCCATAATTAGATGTGCAAGGGAATTTGTAATGGATACAGGAAGATGTATGATAAATAATACATACACCTCATTGGTAAGGACAGTTTTTCAGAGCCTACCAACTCCATTGCCATTGTTCATAACTATGTACAGCTGTTGATTTCTACTGGATTCAGTGACAAATGAAAATAGGGAAAAAAGGTGGGGAAAAAACAATGAATTTAATTATTGCTTGCATGTTAAATTTTGATATCTATAGCCAAGTTAGCAATGAACTAAACTCAACACAAGCTGAGGGTTTACTGTGACCAAATGACGGTAAAGTAGTGCCAAAGAACAAAACATAAAATTAGCAATTAAATTCAGGGATGCAAACTTGTCACCTTTTGGCTAAATTCACTGTTTTGAAGTCAGAATGTGTCATTTGTGTAATTCGTGTAGAATCAGTGAGTTTTAAATTTAGTGAATTCCCACTTGTAGTCAACTGCTTTTAAACGCTCCTGTGTGTGTTTTTGCGTGCACGCTCTGGTTTCGAATTACAAAACCACACATTTTAACAACGTATTTTTGCAGCATTGAGTATAGCCAATCACAGGCATCTCTGTTGAAAGCAAGGGCCAGTCAGAGGTGTTTTCTGTAGGTTAGTCAGAATTCCCTCTGAACTAATATTTGTTTTCGCAAGTTTACGGAGTTCTACACACTTGCAGAACGACCTATTATAACGAGAGAAAAAAAGCATACACACCATGTAAATAAGAGATTGATTGTTTAGTTAGTCATTGATTATATTTGAAGTTATCACATGAGTAAGCTCACTTAGTTGCGCAATAAGAGGAGCTGTTTGCTCAGTTTCTCTTAAAAAAGTTTTGTTTGTGCTTAAGAGGACTGAATGTCCACGGAAACTGTTTCACGAGTGACGAACGCAAGTGTAAAAAATTACACAAGCGAACCCGCTAAATTGTTCCGCAAATCATTGCTATGATTGACAGCGATAATAACTGTAGCGCTGGGCCGAACAAACTATAATCTGACAAGCCGATGTCAACAATAGAGCTGTGCATCAAGTGATGCAGAGTAAATTCAGAGTAACAAAACTACAACAGAATATATTTAGTAGCTTCTACAGTTGAAGATAAAACTTAAAGCATTCTTTCTGATGTGTCCCGTGCAAGGCAATTTTTAAATTAAATCTAAAAATATTTCAAAATATTGAATGCATTATTAATTAATTGTACTTGCTATACTACATCAGTACAGTACTAAAATTTTAGTAACATTTTATAATAAAGACGTGAAAACTAGGGAGTGGAAATGGCAGCTGAGCTAATGAGTGATCCTCTGCTGCCATCTTCCAGATATAATGGTAATTTCATGTAATTTTCATCTTAAAAGTATGTTTTCCACCTGGATTTATGGCACATTATTTCATGTCATCTCCATGAATAAAATGTGAATCCTTAAAGTGAATTGTACAGCACAACTGTATAGTTAAAAAAATTATAAACTCTTTGAAATATTGAATATAGATAAAAATATTGAATAATTTAATTTACAATTTTTACAATTAAATATATTTATATTCATATGAATTATATGAATATAAATATATACATGTACAGTATATACATATTATACTGTTTTATGTTTCATCTTTTTTATATATATTTACTTTTATATAAGTAAAAGCAATAATGCATCAAATTTATGAAAAGTGACAGTAAAGACATACATTTTTTTTACTACAGATTTATATTTAAAATAAATTCTGTTGTTAACCTTTCTACTTATCAATAAATACTTCACAAAAATATTAAGAAATGAAATAAATGTTTTTAGAAATCAGCATTTAATTCTGAAGGATTACGTGACACTGGAGTAATGATGTTGAAAATTGAGCTTTACAATCACAGGAGTAAATTAGAATTTAAAATATATCAAAATAGGAAACAGTTATTTTAAATTTTAACAATAATTCACAATATATCTGTTTTATTGTGTTTTTGATCCAGTTCTTCTTTCAAATCTTATCAACCCATATTTATCATCAACAGGCATCTGCATTCAGTGCAGTCCGCTGGTGATTCAGCTAACAGAAGGCAGAGGCCTGTTGTCAAACAATCACAAAGAATGATGAAGTGTTCACACAAAGCTGCTCATCCCTTCTTGGAGCTGTTTGCAAATGAAGAAAATGATGAATTCCATTAGGATTTTTAAATAGCTTTTCCGCAGGCTCAATGTGTGTGAACGTCAATGCACATTCACAGCTTTTAATTAAAGTCAGTGATTATGTCCCAGAATCAGCCAATACTGAAACATTTAGAAGCCTTTATTGGAAATCCGAAAGTGGCCTAATGGAAGACTGGTCACAGCAGAGTTTCCTTTTAAATTCGGTCACACTTAAATGGCTTCAGCATGAAACGATCTCATAAGAGGACCATGCTATGCAATCCGGCTCGTTTCTGGCCAAAAGGAGCATAGCGGCCCTTATATTCTTGAACTGAAATTTCATGGTTTTATTTGGAGTTTGAGTGCTGTGGCACTAATTATGTGCAGGAGAGGTAGCTAAGGGCAACAAAGGCCACCGTATTAAAATGTCATTATAAAAACGGTGAACTTTGAATATGTATATCAAGCAGTCGATGAAGGCATAGCATAGTTCTTCCAAAAATAACATCTCTGCCATCAATATACTCGCCCTCATGTCATTCCAAACCTGCAGGACTTTTTTCAGCAGAATCTCAGATATTTTGAAGAAATTTCTTTGCCCATACAATGAAAGTCAGTCAAACCCACATTTGGATATAACTTTCATTGTACGGACAAAACAATATGAATTATATTTTGGCATGAATGCAGTACATTAATTTGATATTAGATTTCGTTTACATGTTTTTCTTCCAGTGCATGAATAATTTTTGTAAATCAGTTCATTCAGACACTTTTACATGAACTAGAACAAAAAATAATTAACTGATTTTTGTGAGTCCCTGTTTTTATATCTCCTTTTTATTCAAAATAATGAGGTACTATATTCACATCATGCCATTTTTTATTCTGTGTTTATAAATGTTATTATTTCACCTTTATTTATTTTAATAATACATCCTCTTCCAACACTGCTTCAATGATTTATTGTGCTCTTTTGGGGTTTTTATAAACTTTTTAGAAGCCTGACAGGCCTAGTGACAACATTTTAGTTTTATGAAAAAGAGCAATATTGTAAAAGAAAAAAAGTATGTTTTACAAAATACTATTTCACTACTGTTTCTATTTCTTCTCTCTACAGATTTCACATTTAGCTTCTGTAGTTTCTTTGTGATTCTTTGTGAAATTTACTAGAAATCCTAAACCCTACACCAGTTTTTTAATGTTATGCCAGTAACATTAAAATAAACATAACATTTTTAAGTAAAAAAAAAAAAAAAGAAAAATCCCCTGTTTTTACATTGAAGGTGACATGACTTGATGTGGCTCTAAAGGCATCATTCTTTGATCTCCAATGTTATTATCTGGGTTGAAACCCTCTTTCTAGGAGTTCTCAGGTATGGCAGTATTTGAAGAAATGGCTTTAGCCTCACGTTTGACTCTGCTGCTCTAATCTATGTCCTTTATTCAGCAGAAAACGGAAGACCTCTCCAACATTGTGTTGTTACTCAGAAGGCAATGCCTCACCATCAAACTGTCTCGTCACCTCATCTCCTCCTGGAATGGCTTACCTTCTGACACAAAGCACCATCAGGGCAGAGCATGAATGACTCTGGAGGTGATTGGCACAGGAAGAATGTGTATGACAGAAATGAAATTTCATTTGAGATGACGCTCTTTTCATGGTGAGAGTGCCGTATTCAGAACACAAACAAACAAGCTGACCTCGAGTGACTTGTGTGTGATCTTTGCAAGGTTGTCTCCAGCTGTCACTCAATATTTACTCTGCATACTGGTTCTTTAATCTAGCATGCAGTATTTGATCTTCAGTATTAACTAGAGTGACTTAAATTTGGATGTTTCTTAAAGGCACAGTAGCAAAAAAACAACAACAACAACAAAGATAGACCTTTTAAATCTGAAGCTCAGAGAGTTGGCGAGAAACTGTCATGAAAAGGTTTAACATGTAAAAGGTAGAACAGGGTTAAATCCTATTCATTTTTAGTGAATGGAAAATAGTCATGCAGAACTACATTACTTTTTGGTACAACAAACCTTAAGGTGCATGTTTTAATGTGGCTGAATATGAATTGTTAGAATATGCTACAAAAGTGTAGAAAATGGCTCCTTTAAGAAAGAAAAACACAGCATTTGCAAGTGCACTCCGAGGATGGATAATTAAGAATACATTTATTTTTCAGACAAACTTTCCTCCATTTATTCTCTTTAAACTGCAGAGCCAAACAGGGAGGAGGATTTAATTTGAAGCCTGTGAAATGATGGCGATGACAAAGGAAACAATAGTTTCATTTCTCGCCCAGCACAGTGCACAGTTCCAGGAGGAAATAAACTGCCTTATTATTTCACTCATACAACTTTTTTGTTTTGCACAGATTTGTCCTATTTACATTTAAATTCAGGGGCTTATATAAATTCTTCCCTGCTGTTCCCAACATATATCATTCTTTTGATCAGATTAGATTAGATTTATTATATTTCCTCAAGAACTAGAAAAAACCTTGCATGCATCTGTGCAACCATCCTAAGGAAACAGACTCACTAAAATGCCTCACAAAATGGATGTAATTACAATGACAACCCTCATTAAGAAGCCAAAATTGTCATAATGACAAAGATTAGTATATTTAATTGTAATTCAATTATTCAGGGTATTTGTGATGGTTTGATTGTGTCATGAGCATCTGCATTCATTGTTTTTTTTTAACCTTCTTCACCCTGATTCTCATCGGAGGCCGATGTGAAAGACAGTGTAAAAGTTAATGAATTTGCATTCCCTGAAATCAAAACTCTGTAAGTCTATTAAGACTGTCTGAAATTTGCCATTATCTGCTGCTCCCGAGTCCAACCGGCCGAGCCCGACTCAAATTAAGCAAAAAAAGATTAAGAATGTATCGGTGGCTCATTTGCAAAATCCAGTGTGTCAGCAGCTCTCCCTCGCCAGCGCAATGAAGATAAGATGTGTGCCACTCATTCCTGTCTGTCAGTCATAATCCAGCCTAGAAATTACATTCACTCTTCAGTCACACTGTGAATACAGAGCAGACACATCAGCTAGTAATAGTCAGTATGACATAGGAATGGCAATCCTAAGGCGTTCCTGAACGATTCCATTAGGAATTTGTTTTTTTTTTGCAATTTTTGAGGCCATAGTAAAAGTATTTAAGACTAAAAATAATAAATTTGTGTTGTTATTCTTTTGCAGTGTTCATGTTGTTAGGCCAGTCATTTTCTAAAGTGTTTTTTCTTTAATTATATGATTATAGGTGGGATAACGGTCATCATGACCATTATTTGAATTCATTTGTTCAGTAAATTGAAAGCATATGCATAAAAAGTTAGTATAAGTGTAACTTGGCTTGAACCTGACAAGCCCTGATTTAAAGAGGCTTATTTAGAGATCAGCGTATGAACCGTGTGTTCATATTTCATTCATGAATTCGCTGTAATACTTTAAGCAGACACAACCGCAGATGGCAGAGCATGTGTTAGTAGCAACAAAAAACATCTGTGTAATTTTCTCACAGATTTACGCATGAATTAGAGTGTGCATGACATTCTTTCCAGAAAAGAAGCTGCGGAGAATTTAAATAAGGTCGAAAGGCACACAAAGACGACAGCAGCCATTTTTAGAACAGGCCTGTCCATTATTCTAGGCTTATTTTTCACTCAAGGGACGACTGTCTTTGGGATTATTACATTATTGGATTATTTGGTGTTTAATTTCCACTCTGCATGTTGCTGGAATGTTAATCGTAGCTACCCGTAATATTTCTTGCTAAAATCATCTCAATGTCACATTCCAGTGTAAATCTTTAAGCTTAGGGGCTTGAAATGTCTTACAAGTACAAGACACAAAATCACAAAAATATATATTATTCTAATATTACAGGTACCTTAATGAATATCCATTAAAGTAGTCTAATATTAGAATAATACATTTGTACACATAACTCCATGCCAATTAATATTATATGTAATATATTTTATGGTATTTAAATGATGTAATAAATTGTTATTTAACAGTTATAAAACATGGGAGTTAAAAATATAACACAGACCTTTGTGTACCTTAATTTTTTAATGTATCTGACTCAGTTATGTCATTGATGTTTATTTATTTATTGATTGTACTATTATTTTCTAATATGCTAATGTGTGAGGCAAAATTTTAAAGGTTTATGCCAAACATTTTCTGACAAAAAAAAGTAGTAACAATAGTGTCCCCTCTCTCCCACAAAGCTGAAAGCAAAAAAAATAAAACTGTCTATAATTGAAGTATTATTGCCTTTAATGTATGTCGGAATGTGATATATTTTACAGCTTTTAAATACTATAAATTATTCTTCCATAATGGCATGTGAGTTAAAAATGTAAAAGCAACCTTGAATCTTTAAAAATATCTCACTCAGTTAAGATATTAACATTTATTTTAAGGTAAAAATTAAATTGGCATGGGAAATCAATGCTCTTATGGTTATGCCATTTTTTTTAAGAGCAAAATGCAATAACAGTTGTCTCTGCTCTCCCCTGCAGCGCTGAAAGAAAGCCAATGACACCCTGTCCTCAAAACAAAGGACGTGATTTCAGCGGTTGCATCATGTTGGTTGAATCTCCTACTCTTGATGAGGCCTGAGATCATTATCTGAAGCAGATTCAGGCCGGCTCTTAGAGAAATGCCCTGCAGCTTTTTTTGTATTACGATCTAAAGAGGCCCACAATGTGCACTGACTTTTGCCAGCTATTGGAGTTCAGATATGCTCCAAGCTTTTAACAACCTCTACCGTCGACCCCCGCATGAACGCCACTGCTCAGTTTGCTGCGTAAATGTGTCTCACCTAACGAACAGTGTGCCGTTTTGTGTTAATGAAGATGGCCTCTCTTCCGCTGGGTGGAGCGTGAATGATCTGCAGCACGTTCTTGCTGACTGATAATGGAATTGATTGTGACAGCATTTCTTCTGTCAGGATAATTACAAGGCTCGGTGCGCAGTGACTGTATGTTGCTCAGAGGTCTGGCCAATACTCACTCGCCAATGAGCCTCATGCTTTCAAAATACACTGAATGTGATAGTATTGGGACAGTAGAAAATGCTCTGATGCAAACTGGGGTCTTCTGCACCAAATCAGCATATTAGAATGATGTCTAAAGAATCATGTAACACTAAAACTTCACGGCTGCTGAAAATTCAGCTTTACCATCACAGGAATAAATGACATTTTAAAATAGAAAATAGTTGTTTTAATTGTAATAATGCTTCACAATATTAATGCTTTTACTGTGGATTATTGTGATGTTTTTATACACACTTTGGACTCTGATGGCACCAATTCACTGCATTGTTGAGCAAGTGATGTAATGCTATGATCTGATGAAGAAACAAACTCATCTACATCTAGGATGGCATGAGGGAGAGTAAATTTTCATTTCTCACTGATCTGACAGTTATTGATCCTTTGAATCGACGCTGGAAAGGAGAGATCCCTTGTTGGGCTTGTTTGTAGCTCCAGTCTCTTTCTCATTCCCTGTGGAGGTTCTGCCTTCCCACAAACACCCCGTACTCTTCCACAGTGTCTAGACTGTCATTATAGTGTTCATCCTGTCAGGGTGTCAGAGGGAATAAGCCACTCACAGGTTTTCATGACAGATGAAACCGTTCTTGCAGCTTGCTTGGAGTGAAACAAACTTCAAGTCAAGAACAGACAAATAACATTGACAGGAAGTTGCTGGAAAAGTTTCTTGTTGAAAGACAATTATGAACAACCCTCTTTTTTATGATGTTAACATAACAGGTTGTATCTTTAAAGAAATAACTGTTAACATTGGTCTGGGTAGTTAAGCCACATGGCAGTGTTTGGAATGTAATGCTAACATTATAATATATATATTATATATATATAATTTTTATATTTATAGAATGTAGTATGATTTATAAAGTGAATAATGTACTAGTTTAACTGCAGCAACTTTAAATGTATCTGACTCAGGCCTCAGACCTCAGGCGTTTTAAAGGAGACCTATTATGCCTAAATCTCTTTTATAAGGTGTTTGAACACAGTTGTGTGGTTGCAGTGTGTGTAAACAACCAGGCTCTAATGGCGAAAATCCACCTACTCATTTTTTATAATCCCAATAAATCATAAACAGTCTCTCAGAACAAGTGATTCCAGATTCTCCCTACGTACATGTCATCATAGGGAAAAAGTCCCGCCCATTTGTGACGATCTCTGCCCTATTAACATAGACACAGCCCTGAGTGAGATGCAGCAGTCCACCATTTCTGTTTTCAGTATGTTTTCTGTAAAGATAACAGGCTTGTACTAATAGTGGAATGGGAGCGTCGGCTAATTTGCATTTAAAGGGACAAACACCAAAACGGTGCATTTTGGCTCATAAGTGGCCATTTTAACAAGCTATAAAAATTATCTGTGAAACAATCTCTGTCCACACTACACAACGGAAAACGCATGTCAATTGTGAGCAGCCACGCCATCGTTTTCAAGAGTCTCCATTTTGGTTCATTTACACTGAAACACAACCCCAGAGTTTTCAAACTAAAATGGGGTCTGCTGCATTTTCCAAAGTCTCCCGTTTTCAAGGGTTGAAAATGCTGGAGTAGTGTAAATGACAGGCGTAGCCATAGCAAAAGGAAAACCCACTAGTGTAAACGTAGCCTCAATTAAGTTATTGATATTTATTTATCTCCCGTTTTATCTTAAGTTATGTATTGTGAAAAATTGTTTTTGACAGAATTCTTGGCTTCAGAAAACAGATATATAATAAATTTGACTGACTGATTTTGTATGATTTTGTAAGACAGCTTTTTCCATTTTTATTTTATGTGAAATAATATCGTCACCATAATTATGGCTACATCTACTCAAATTTGGAGTAGAAATGTCTCAAGTTCTGACAGTCAGATCAACAAGCTAATGTTAAGGTAGTTGTTGATATTACTTCCAATTAGTTTTAATGCTAACTTGGGCTATTAATCGATTATATTACTTTACTGTATCATTTTTGAAGTTGAAACATCAACAAGGTTCCTTTAAACAACAAAAAATTTAATAATTGGCCTTTCTGTAATTATTAGGTTTTGTGTGCAGTTTGTGTGGATGATACTTATTTTATATTCTCAAACTGCATCAGAGCGCATTGGAAATGTAAACTGGCATTGCTAAGGTTTGCATTAACATGAATGACAGTGTTTTGCTTGTGGATGATAGTTCACTTATTAAGCTTTGGTGCTAATTAAATTTCATGATACAAAGAATGCAAATGTTCTTTGTTAAATGTCCCGTGAGGGTTGAATTCATAAATAAATTACCCATAAAGAAGTCCTTCTCGGTCATTTACCAATAAACGGGTGCTCGGTTAGGGAATTTGTAGGTGTGTGTAAAAATTAGATGCATTAATGCAAAAAATCTTTAGCCATTTAAACATTTTTGATTAATCATGCATGATAACTCGTTCAATTTTCTTGTTTTGTGACCTTATTTTAGATAACTCATTGGTTTATCTTCCTCATGAGGTGCGTGAGTCAACATATTGGAATGTAAAACATGCATCAGCTCTCTTTCTGTGAGATACTTTCCGCATAAGGAATAACTCAAGCGAGAAACTCCCAGAGCGAGCAGGCCTTCCTTCAGTGGACTTTAGATCAGTAGGTTGATGTAAATCTTTTCTGATTACTCCAGAGACAGAGGACTCTCTTTCTCTGCCACTCTCAGTTTTACTCTAAAGAATAAAGCATCGATGGTTCAATCCTTGCCATCTTGGGAATATTCATGAATTCAATGCTTCCCACTTCCCCACAAACTTTACCGAGGTCAGCTCAAGTTAAGGAGTTTGTTGTGACAGAGTTTTAACCATGCATCAAACGTCATGTTTCCACTCTCACCGTTTGTAACGGAGTTAAAGGTCATGTCTCTGAGCTCAGTGTCTGATCTGACTTCATTTATGCAGGTCAAGGTTTCATTCACCTTTATGTCCACTGCCTGTTTGGAGAGCGCTGACCTTTACTAAGGGCTAAATGACTTAATCCTGCCACCAATTAAAGGAGTGAGGATCATGGACTACATCTATGGCAGTCAGGCTTTATCTAGTCTAAAGATCATCTGTATTCCATCTGTCCTTCTAAAAGATCTCAAACACTGAACTGTAAGAAGTAGGATGGTGTTAACGGTCCTAAATTTGCCACATCATTATTTTTCTTCCTATGTTTAATGCCCCACTACACCAATATCATTTTGTGAGTATTCAGAGTGTTTTGTTTCTAGTTTAAAAATCTAACTTAAAATGTATAGATGTGTATATATATATATATATATATATATATATATATATATATATATATATATATATATATATATATATATATATATATATATATATATATATATCATGTATATGTATGTGTGTGTGTGTGCGTACATATATAGTATATATATACTGTATATGTATGTATGCTTGTATGTTCCTCATGAGGTATTTAGTTATTTTATTTTTTTTAAAGCAATAGTTCACCCAAAAATGAAATGTTATTCTCTTTCATATAATTCTGTGATTTTTCTTTCTTCTATGGCACACAACATATGTGATTTTATGTATTTATGTATTTTTTTTTATTTTTTGTATGTTTGGGCCTATTTTGACAGGATGATTTGAGAGCAGACAGAAAGTGAGTGCAAGGTTGGGAAAAGACATTGAGACACAGCACTGCCCATGACGGTATGTCTCTGACAAAAGGGGAATTTATGAAGAATATTCAGGCCTTCTTTGGAAATATGATTAAACTACATAAGAACTGTATTCTGAAGCCATATGAAAGATTTAAGACCTTTTTTTTTAACAGGAAACCTTGACATTTTAAATACTTAAGATATTAATGCATTGTTGTTGAAGCTGCTTTGTAACAACATGGAGTGTGAAAAGCGCTACTTTCTTAAAATAAAGGTTCTTTATTGGCATTTATGGTTGGATGATGAAAATGCTGTTTTCATATGTTGTTTTTAATAGGAATGGTATGTCACAAGGACATAGACAGAAAAAAAAAAAAACACTTGTCAGGAATTTCAGGAATCTAAAAATGAAAACGCAAAACCTCAGAAAGGTGTTTACCTAGGGAATCTTCTGCTCGCCAAACTATTGTGTAATGAAGTGGTATGTATCATCAAAACAATACTTCATACAGTACAGAACTATCAGGTACCATATGCTCCCCGTTTCCATTCAATTAGCTGGATGCGCTTGCAAAAGGTACTTTGTTCTGCACCAATTACTGAGCTGACTGTGGGTCTCAGAGCAGTACCTTGTGCAAATCCAGCCGTTGATCACCCATTACAAACCCCTTTCTCAGCTGCATCTGGTTTTATCTTCATTTACCCAGCATCTGTTTCGGCTGCTGATGTGGCTCAAACGACGCTAAGTACCTGCAAGTGTTGTTCTTCTCTCACTGTTTTGTAGGCTTAAGTTGTAAGTGAATAAACAGCATCAGCTGCTCCATGAATTATCTCTGACATTTAGAACAGAGGCGAAGAGATTTAAATGTGGGAGGAATGAATGCAGAAGCATTAGGGAGCATTATTAATACTCAGAGGTCATGGGTGTGTCGTGACAAAAGGTCTGTGAGGTCAGACAGCTGTTGATGATTTCATTTGGATAATCTAAGACAGATTTTTATAGTGAAAGTCAATGTTAATCTTAATATTCCTGCTTCGGGTTTCTTCTAAACCCCAAACATATGTATATGAGTGTGAATGAATGTAAACAAATAAATAACGCACACACACACACACACACACACACAATTTGTTACATTTTCAATTACATACACACACATACACACACACAAAATTTATGTTACATTTTAATTGTTTTACATGTATTTATATATATACACACTTAAAATATTAAATGAAGGAATAACAGAAGTTCATTCAAAATTTATACAAAATATATTTTAAATTTGGAATATGTATTTTTTTTTCAGCAAAGATGAACAAAAACTTGACAAATATATAATAATTTTTATTTATTTTATTTAAAAAGACAAAAAAGGAATTATTACTTTAATAATTGTATAGATTAAAAAATAAAATGGAAATTCTATCTATCTATCTATCTATCTATCTATAATACTTAAAAATATTAAACTGGAATGATGTCATCAGTATTTGCATATTGAATATAACTCATCTTTATTCATACATCTATTTGCATATTAATAATTGATTTTTGTGCTTATTAGGGTGTCATGCTGATTCCAGAAAGGTGTCCCGCTTTGTTCCTGATGGGCCGATCATTAGCTAAACGTCATGCTAAACTCTGTTGGCATCAACTGTGAGTACAGTCACCTTTTTGGAGAGTTATGTCATTTTATATTCTGTATTTGCTGATTAAATCCCCATCAACAAAGCCACAACACCAAAACATACTTCCAGCCTTATTAACCAAGAGTTATAGTCCTTTTTGCAAGCCAACTAGTAATACACTTTATATCACTGCCGCCACAAAATCAGTTCAGATGTGTCATATGACAGCTTCGTAATTACAGCATAAACAGCCTCAGGGATTGGCTGCACCAGTGAAGAAACGCATGGTAAAAACTGTTAAGAGAGAGGGCAACAAGCAGTGAGAACAAGCCTCCCACATGCAAGTGTATTGTATCATTTAATAGGAACGTGTCTGTGGATCACTTACGGCTATTAAAATCAATGAGCCATCCACCCACAGGCCCGTCATTGCAGCACGGATGAATTTAAAGCTAATGAACCTGTAAGACTGTCAGAGTTGTTCATAATGAAGAAAACAAAATCTGACAGAATCTGAAAGTAAATGAGGAACAGTGAGGTACAGTAAGTGTACTGGACTCAATTTGAGTATAATTTCAATAAAATCTAGGCACTGTTACATGTCAATATTCACCAAATCATATACACCAAATTTAAATATATTAAATATATTACATTATATATATATATATATATATATATATATATATATATATATATATATATATTGCAGCACGGATATATATATATATAAATTCAGCTGCAAACAGTTTAATATTTTTGCTGACATTTAAACAGTCATTTGGCTCTCAATTGAACACATTAATTTGATATTATTATCATTATTATTATTATTTGATATTGTTATAAAATGCACACATCTAAAAATAAAAATGACTGCTTTTTAGGATTTATAAATTGTACCTCATAATGTTTCTTTGCTTTACTTTTTAAATCCTTATTTTCTGTTTATTTGTTGTTTTCTCTCCGTGTTTAAATTTGAATCATAGGTTTTAAAAAAGTATTTTCATCCTCACTAATATCATGGCACACTTCTTTTAGAAACTGGGAAATAATTGTACTGTTTTCTACAAAAACCATCGGATTCTTTCCTTTGGTCTAGAGATCTCTGGCTAATCTTTGATTTAGTTTTCACTTGATTTAATGACCTTACATGTTCCTATCACTTACAGAGTGGCGTATAGATGCAATGATAATTTTGCAGCCAAGAGGAAGCAGGATTAATTCAGAAAGGTTAAAAAGCACCAAGACTAGGATATAAAAATGACTGATGTGGGCAGCAGATGGGTGTGTTTTACTGGCTGTCCCTGCACTCCATTTAAGTGCTCTTTAAATTTATTGGCTGCTGTAGCTGACCCCTGTAACCAATAGAGTATACTGTGTCATCCATCAATACCATAGAAGAATGATCTTTCCCAGTAAACACAAGAGGGATTGCTGTAAATCACTCGCCGTTTCTCTCTAGTTGTCAAAATACAGAAATGAGGACGAAGATGCTTCCTTCATGTGTGCAGTCCATGACAAATTTCTAATTATTTAGCAAGCGTTGCTTCATAATTTGATGGCATTACGCTCTGAGCCTGTCAAAATAAATATCAACAGTGATATCCTCATACAAGACTGTGCCCGAAGCTCACAGCAATTTTAATGAATGTGACGTGGTGGAAGATTTCAGTGTGAGTGCAGTGCTGAAAAGTTTATACTGTCTGTCAGAGTTACACATATCCGTGTTGCACAGGAAACTTCACTGTATAGACAGTGCTGTAATGCTGAAAAGCAGCTTGTGTGACATTGCCACCTAAGTGCAGAAGAGCCCATTAAACCTTCTGCCAGTGTTTAAACGGTTCAAAATTATAATTTAAAAATATATTATAAATATACTACAGCTGCATTGTAATTAGTGCTGTCAAACGATTAATCATAATCATATATAAACATAATACTGTATATGTGTGTGTGCTGTGTATATTTATAATTTATATATAAATACATACACATGCAGTTTACATTTGAAAAATATTTACATGTATTTACAAGTATAAATTTATATTCATATCATTTATATTATATATATATAATATTTAAATATATAAAAAAAATATTTCTGATATATATATATATATATATATATATATGTATATATATATATATATATATATACATGCATGTGTGTGTATTTATATATACATAATAAATATACACAGCACACACACATATATATTATTTAAACAAAAACCTTTGTTTTGGATGCGATTAATCGTGATTAATTGTTTGACAGCACTAATTGTAATATATAGATATTTTTGAGATCTTGATTGAATGTTTTGGGAGAGGGGAGGGTTTTCAAGGAAAATTACATTAATTTCTGTCTGATCGTCCCATAAAATTATTATATGGCTTCAGGAATATATAGCCACTTTTATGATACCTTTATGGTGCTTTTGTCCTTTTTGTAACCTGAAAGTAAAATGCTGTTCCCACTTTTACTTCATGGAAAAATAGCTGATATAGCTGAAATAAATGCAATGAGTTATAATAAAAAAAGTAAAAAAAGTAATAAAATAAAATAAAATGTGTTTGTTTCATGGAAAAACAAAAAAATAAATACTGCAATCATTTGTATTTTAACCCTACAACCATACACATTCCAGCACAATATCTATTCAACATTCTTTGCAAGTTTAGTCTCATTACTTTACAAGGCTAAACTTACTTACAGAACTTGTGTTGAACAGATATGGTGCTGGAATGTGTGAGTTTAATAGGTTCTTGGTGTCCATTCACGGTCAGGGGTCTGCTGAACAGTTCTCCATTAATAAAACATTAAGCTGAATCACTAAGGCACCATGACACAGCAGTATGGTGTTATTGATCTATGTTTTGGATAAGTGGTGCAGAGGTTTATATCATCCTTTCTTTAATGGACAGTGCTGGGTTGTGTGTGGAGAATGCAATGGCTGCCGTGATCTGGCATACTTTACTGGAACTGTACAGCATCACTGCTATCCAGGCAACTGAATCGACTTAAAATCGATAGGAAATGTAAATAAACATCTCTTAAATAAAATTCAGTTTGCTGCTGCTGTGACATTAATTGCACCGGGCAAACAGTGCTGAATTCTCTGAGTAATACACATTTATAACAAGCTTCATTTGCATAGAAAGAGGCGTGTTTGTGCTGAGAAAATTTTGTGACTTCATTTGAATATTCAGTGCCATCTCAGCACATTTAGTGGCTGGTTAAACTGATTGTGGTGCTTACTGAATAATAGTTTGTTGTGCTAAAATACAGTGTGTGTGCAAAACTGTGCAGAGAATTTGCTTAAAACTATTTATCCAGCATTAGAAAGAACTCGTCTCACCACATGCATGAGTCACATGTGTCACATGACGGTTATTTTGAGTTCTCTGAGGTTAGATCTGGAGGCATTCGATTTGAAATGTCCTCACTCACAACCTGACATAAATGTCATCTGACTTCTGCTGAGAGGCAATGTTAAAATTCAGCATTGACCAGTTTATGTCAGCAATGATGACATAGTCTTTCTCTGTTTGAGTCTAACATGGTAAATCTATTAAAGAAAACGATTACATCAACGAGTCTGACTCTTGTCATCCATGTTTTGTTTTTTTCTGTATCCCTAACAGATTGCTATGTAATCACAGACATTATAGAGGCTACATTTTAATTCATTTTTAGTTATTTTATTATCCAAACTAAAATAGTATTATATTTTTGTTGGGTAAGTACAATAACTGTTAACTGAAAGGACAAAGTTTTTTTTTTTCCATAAATGTCAGGTTGGTACACAAGAGTCATATACTGGTATATACTGTATACACACACACACAACTGTTTATAGCCAAAGACTTTATGTTATTTGAATAAATGTAAGGAGTCATTTATGTCATGATGAAAACCACATGTCCGTATTTGTTACAATAGAAAGCATCAAATAGAATAGAATGTACTAGATGTGTTCTAAAAACTTTCTGTTCTGTTTGTCATTTATGAACCGTCAGTCTGCTTTAAGACTCCTGTCCCGTAAATATATTTATTTATTGTCTTCTCATAGACCACTTTTTGTTTTGTTTTATTACCCTGTCAAATACCTGGTCCGCCTTTCAACTATCTGCTACATTTGATCAGGAAGATGGAACAGAATGACATATATTATGTTATTTTCCCAGTCAGACTGCCATTGCGTGACTTTTCATTCATACAAATCATTTTATTTCTCAGAAATGCTAAAATGTCGGTGTTATTTCTAAGCTTGTGTTTTTTATTTTGTGTTGTTTTTTCTCACATTCAGGACAATGTGAGGGTGGTTGCCCCAGTTTGCCACCAAATGACTCTCTTTTTGCATCCGTCTCTCTTTTGAGCCAACCAGAACAATCTGAACACAAAAATTATTTCCACTTATTGTGTCCTCTTGGAAATCACATTTCCTTGAATGCATTGAACCAGTTCAAAAAGAAATGGCTTTTTTGTGGCGTGTTATAAAACAGAGGCTTTTTGAGTTCTGTCTGACTAGACAGTCTTGCTTCGAGGGCTTGTGTGACATACCTGTTGGCGCTTCTCTGTGATGATGTCATCAAAACCAACGATTGGAGGAAGAAGGAAAGAGCCACCAACATTAGCATGGGTCAGAAGCAAACAGGGTCACGCCAAGCAGAGCCGGATAAGGAAATCTGAAGAAAAGAACGAGTGTGAAGTAAAGCAGATGCTGCAGACTAGAGAAAGAACGCACCACTGGAGCAAAAGTGGAGATCAGGGCGGCTGGACTCAAATAGCCTGTCGTCTGAGGTGACCAGGGCCGGATGCCAATGGTTCTGGCCATCTGCTCCAGTGTATTTGGGCCACTTTAACTTCATGTCGAGAAATGAAGATGGCAGCGAGCGGGGTGCGAGGGACATGATAAATGGAACAGACTAGTGGGAGGAGTGAAGTCCCTCTCAGATGGCCCGCCGTACCCTCAAATCATCTCCTTCCCAGATCGGTCGTGAGCCAAACTTCAGTTCTTTTTCAGCCTCACTCATCCGATCCGCTGATTTATGCCTCAATTCAATTAGCCTCATTCTGGTTCATCAGTCAAGATGGCTTCTGAGATCCAACCTGCTGTCGTGTTGAATACTTCTGCAGGGTGCAAACAATCTGACACAATTGTATCATGGCTTTTTTTCCCTCAAAGGACGGTGTCCAATTTGAATGTGTGGAAGATTGTGCCAGCCGGCCGCTTTAGATGTGTCCTGCACTAATGCGCCAGCGATAACCAGTAATCTCTCCAGCGCTCGACGTCTGCCTTTCAGCAAATAAGTTAGGTGCATACACATAATCCAATTAATATTCATGACCCGCATGCCTGGCATTGTGCACTCAGCTGCTGACAGAAAGTAAACTTCCTGAGGAGAGAATGAAAAAAAATTAAAGAAAAGTTGTCTTTTACAAAAATATGCATTTTTATTCACCGTTTTAGGCCTTGCGTTTATGCATTTGGCGGCCACTTTTATCCAAAGTGACTTACATTTGCATTCAAAGTATAAATTTGATCAGTTTATGCATTCCCTGAAAATCAAACCTGTGACCTTGACGTCGCTAGCACCACTTTTTGAGCTACAAAAATGTCTGAAAGTTTATACGTTTAGTTTCAAGCATTTTGCATTTGTAATCGTATATGAATATATCCATGTCATCCTAGTGAAGAGAGGCTGGTGAGGTTTATAAATTTGACCCCCACTCGTTTCTGTGCCCCTGGAACTGAAAGTGATCTGTATTGTGACAGAGATTTATTGTGCGCCCAGAACCTGCAATCATCAGAATTGTCTCTAATGATACTGAAATGGAGATGAATAACTTGTATAGAGCTCAAAAACGCTAAGACGGTTACATAACCATTACCTTCATACAGTGCTTTCAGAGGTGAACAAACAGAATTATCTGATAGAGATTTCAGGCAGTGTGTGAAAGTATGACTTTGAGGGGTAAATTTAAAAGGAAAAAGTCTATAGTTATTGTTAAGGGTATTAACGTGAGAATTTTGTTTTTAATTTTTATATATTTTGCATTTTGAAATTGACTTTACTATGTAGACTAGGTATTCATATCCTCAAAACTCAATGTGTAGTTGCTTTATTATTTGTTGTTTTCCTGGTTATATGTAGGCTATTATGCAGATATTTACCTTTTGTAGTGGATTTACATAACATTTGTCCTCATAACATTTTTAAAAAGATTTTAACATTTATTTCTGCACAATTGCAAGATTGGCAATGCTTTTCTAATGTAACATTGAAAAACAAGAAGATAATGTTAAGTAACTTACCTTTTAGAAACAATATTGACAGTTATTTTATCTATTTTTACTCCGTCCACGAAAATAGTTTCAAATGAATCCTTAGCCAAATTAACTGTTGCTTGAGCATCTCTTAGCAACACTCAGCAGTGGTTTTTGAATGAATTATTGCTTTGAATGAATCGGTGAATGACTGATTCACTGAGTCACTGATAAAGACTGAAACCCTTGTCTCCACCTACTGGTGAAATAATGTAACTTGCAGAAAGATTTACTGAAAAATCCACACCACTAATGACGCACAGACTGACTCTTTAAAATTAACTTTGTTATTCTTCTTCCTTAGTAAGGCTATGATTATTTTTTTTCTCTGAATCGGATTTTTTTTAGCTTATATAATGTGAGTACAAAAGTGTTTCAGTGAATGTCTTGACTTCTAGGTAATTTTAGAGACACTGTTAACGTTCAACACAAATTATCCATTGGCGCACACAATACGGCATTTTCCAAATAGCCTTCAAGGCTCCATAAGGTTGGAACAGAAAATGGACTCTTCTCATTCTGAGCACATACTGAACTCCACTTCATTTTCTGCAAATATGAAATATTGCTCTTCTCAGTAACTTTGAGAGGCCTAAATAACACAGGATGACCTGCTAATCTCTCCTCTTCAGGCATCCGATCCATTATGCCATATGGGCTGCTGTCAAGATCTTGGACATCCTAGAGATGGCAACACTTGTTTCCACAGTTAATATGGCAGGACACAGAAATGTTATCAGTGTTGCAGTCATAATTTGGTGGGAGATGGACAGTGAAGGTTACAGATTAAAATCAAATGGGTTTGATGACTCTTAGAGACACACAGAAACTTTCACAATTTTGAACTTGAAAGAATAAAAGAAAGTTTGCCGTTCTGACAGTGACCTTCTGAAATGTTTACTCTATGATGTTAATGCGGAGAAGAAACAGTCTCAGCAGCTGGGCTTGAAAGGAAACTGAAAAAAGTGAAAAAAGATTATATCGCTCAGCCATGAAATGTGAACTGAGAGGTGTTTTCTTGGGTAGGACAGGATACAAAGGTGATTTAACTCCTCAACTATTTCCCCACTGACATTAAACGCCTTTATAGCTGTTTGTGGTGTGCATGAGGATTGTTTCTGGAATAATTTTCAGTGAATACAGTGACTAGGAAGAATATTCTGTTCTGACTTTTATATTTTTTTTCAGTATTCATATCTCCATATTCACATACAGTACTGTTCATGGCAGCTTCTGATCAAACCCTGGCTGAAAAGGAGCAGTATTGGCTGCTGTCAGTGTAAATAATGCATTCCATGTTGGAGATGTGGACAAGTTGTGAGGGTGATGTAAGTCCAGTTATCCTGGCATATAGTGTTTTAAAGGAATACTTAACCCAAAAATGCTAATTTGCTGAAAATTTACTCAGATGGCTGGCCTGAGGAAAAAATTTACCCTCAGGCCGGCCATCCAAGATTTTGTTGAATTTTGTGGCATTATATCACTTACTCACCAAAGGATGCACTCCTCTGCAGTGAATGGGTGCCGTCAAATAGAGATTCCAAATGGCGGTTTAAAAACATCACAATAATCCATAAACTGCATGCTTATATTTAACAAGTTCATCATTAAGCAGTTTTTAACTTCAAACCATGAGTCCTTTATCCATAACATTGCCTTCTCCAGTGAAAAACTTGGCTGAATCAGAAGAGAAATATGCACAGATCAAGCACTGTTTTTAAAACAGTTCTGAACAAATATTTCGGTGGGTTTTGATGTGAGGGGCCAACAAGGAGGAAGGGTTATTATGGATTAAGCGTCCAGGAAAATCACGAAATATATCGGCCTCCGATATATCGTATATTTGTCATGGCGTAGGTGAGTAGACAGCCAGTGTTGAGCTCCACTACTGTCTAACTGAGCGTGATGTGAGGTGAAAGTGCAGACAGTTTGTTATCTTTTACCGCTGCACGAGCGCAGGCATTGCCTCCTCTGCACATCAGACGTGTTAAAGCGATTTCTCGGCGAGACTGACATTAAATCTCATTCACCGTAAAATACATGGCAGCCATGTCAGAGACCGCACCGCCATCCACGTCTCCATGACAGAAGATAAGAGGGCTTTAGCTTGAATCTCATATTTAAGGCATTTGGTTAAGAGTATTTTTGTAAGTCTTCGCAGTTTACAGAGTTCTATTAAAAGGATTAATCTGAAACAGTCTCCTATGTTTTTATGCCTACTCAGGGTGGACCGGCTCTGAGCTGCGATGGCTATGTGTCAGATCGACTGGTCACACAGAATGACGCTATTCATGTGACAGTGTATGAAAGAACATGATGATGCGTCTTAAGGGGCTGTCAGGCAGATTGGCCCCACTTTTAGTACATGTGCTATGTTTCTTTTTTTTTTCAGCTGAGATTACAAGGAATAGAAGTTTGTTTACGTCATGAAACTCTAAACCTGCAGCTTTCAGGTTTTGTAGTGAAAAAAAAGAAGATATACTTTGTCATTTTTATTTGTGTCAGGCTGTCATTTTGGATGCTGCATTATGGAAAAGCAAAAGTTTTCACTTACTGATGCAACCTGTAAAATAAAATGATTATATATAAATATAATATATAATACATCATTATATAATAAAATAGAATCTCAAATACTATATCTAATAAAAAATTCACAAGCACTTTACAAAAAATGATGAGGGTTGATTTAAAATTATTAGTATTATATTTTATATAAATATGTCAAATATACTGACTTTAAAATGTATAGCAACTTTTACTGACATTAAATGTATTACTAATATATAAAAAATTATTTAAAATTATATGAAAATGTAAGTGTGTATCTGTGAATATAACTTGTAATATTTATATAATTACAAAATATAATTAAATATTAAATTATTTTATTAAATATATAATCAAATTAGAATTTGAAATATTATTTAATGCAGTATTATAATGCTTAAAGTTGCAGTCAGTTTTCTCCTCATCATTTTTTACACCTAAAATGATTGAAAATCATTTGTAGTTCAATTTCTTTTCTTTTTTTTTTAATTACAACAAATCATCTAACAATTTGCATAACTTTAAAATTATTTAAAATAAGCAAAATTGAATTTAAAAAGGGATAGTTCACCTTTAGTTTCTGATCCTCGTTGATGTGTTTTTTCTTTTTCATATATATGGAAGTCAGTTGGGATCTTTTTTTTAAAAAATTTAAATTATGCAATTTAAAGTTTTTAACATTTTGCTTAATTGTAGGTCTTTTATTTTGATAATGTCTAGCGTCTTTTATTTTAAATGCCTCTTTTTTTTTGGTGTGCACCAGTTTTTTCCGTGTGCACCTGTTTGATAATTTGCCATTGTCTTTCTTTTCTTATTTTTTTTTTTCTGATGAGTGTTTAACATGAATGAATGGTACTTTGTATGTCATAATAATAATTATTATAGTGTAGTCAGGTGAAG
Organism: Cyprinus carpio; assembly: GCF_018340385.1. Lineage (NCBI taxonomy): Eukaryota > Metazoa > Chordata > Actinopteri > Cypriniformes > Cyprinidae > Cyprinus > Cyprinus carpio. The sequence goes on along the minus strand of NC_056616.1, from coordinate 28,108,710 downwards.
TTTACAGTTCATCTGTAAAAGCTAAAAGTTACATGCCCCCATGTAAAACTCTTTCTGTCTGAAATATAGGGTTGTAACTGCCTGTCCCAAAACTTGTGAACTTTTAACACTATATTGCCATTTATTGCAATGCCTTCACTTATTCTGAAAACAACTATAATGATATAGTTGTTACACTTTGCATAAATCATAAGTAACCAGAAGTGAATATCCATTGAATATTGTCATTTTGCATGACAGTTTGAACCTGCAGAATTTGAATTGTCTGCTGTGAATTAATAACATGTTTTAACGCAAAAATTCACAATTGTCTTTGCATTGCTTTTGAGATCCACGAGTGGGTGACCACAAGCACATCCACATCCAATTTGAAAATGTCGCCTCTATAAAAACATGAACAGTAATAGTCAGAATAAAATGGCAAACCCGGAAGAGTGTAGGATGTAAATAAACAGCCTGGTTTCACGTCTGGTTCTTGTATTGAATGTCGTCTGACAAATGGCTGTCACTCCCACATGCAGTGTTAGACTGTGATGGGTCATTGACTCATGACATGAGACGCTCTCTCTCTCAAGAAGCATGAGGGGGACATGTGTTTTTCATTTGCCAGTTGGCTGTTTATTATATTTGTTTCATCAACTATGGGCCACTTTTATGTCTCCCGGGTTGACTTTTATTTAAAAAAAGAATTTTTTTCCCAGTGTTATGAAGTGGTACATTAATGCTGTCTGGGACACTTGATTTATTTTTGCTAATTTCAGATGCCTTTTATGTTTAGATTTTTTTAATCCCTTATCCTAAATGCATGATCTTTTCTTTTTTTATAATGCTTTTTACAATTTTTTTTTTAGTTTTTTTTTTCATGAACACTGATTCTCACTAACTTTCCAATTTTAAGTATGAAAATCAAATCATAAAAATATTTTAAATTATATTTATTAATATTAATATTATTCAAGTCCTGTTTTTTAAATAGTGAACACCTAAAGAAAAATGTATAAACTATTTCAATATTTATTGATTTAATTTTTTTCCCCATTTAACTATAATTTTGTCAAATTAGGCAGAAAATGTACATAAACATGCTAGCTATGTTTATGTACATCTTGACATTTAATTGAAATAAAAAATGTAATTGTCATTGCCACTACAAGATAAAGTCATTCCATAAAGCCATCCTGACAGGAAAGTGTTCTAAATGCAGTATCAAAAAAGTAAGAAATTATTAAGAATAAATAAATAAATAAATAAAAACAAGATTATTTATGCATTTCTTTTGGCCGTATTCATGCCCCATTTATAATATTATTTCATTATTTTTAATAAATCCAGGTTTAAGAACCGTCGGGACCTTTATATTCACCTTGTCATATTGATTCATGATGATAAATCAAGATGGTATTATGTTTAATTTGAAGGCCCTCTGTCCCAAGGATAAGTTCCGTCTTCACTATTCCAGCCCTGACACTGTAATATAGTTGGCTGAACAATCTCAATATTATAATAACTCTGTAGGTTCAGATTAGTTTTTTCTTTGGTAATTGTTTCATTCCAGTATTAAACAGAATAAGAAAGTCATTCAGCTGAATCACTCGTAATATCATGGGATGTAGCTGCCTAGTTAATGACTGAGGAATTTTCCTACAATATATTAGCCATTCTCAATACAGTCAACTACCGTTATGTCATTTATAGGCATACACAAGGTCCATAATTAAACCCTGAATGATTTTATATCCCCATTTTTTATGGTTTTATAAATTGTCCCGCTGTGAAACAGGAGGCAGAACTATGTCTGTATTGAGGCAGTTTCGCGAATGAATAGACTGACTCACAAACAACAGACCAGTTTCAAATTCAAAGGAATTGCAAATGAAGTTGCGTAAATCGCAAGATAGGAAAAACCATGTTAACATTTGATCATTTGTACCATAATATCAAATCAGCTTCAGTGCCAGCTTCATAAAGTGTTGCACCTGTCCTCTTTCAATTCTTTGATTCATATTTTCAACCACCGCTCTGTCAACTTCAGCCAGGAAAGAGCCCTCAGGTTTGCTTTCATTGCTATTCACATCGGCCCGTTCCCTGTAAAATAAACAGGCTCTGCATTTAGGTACGGTACACACCGCACTGCTCATCACATCAGAAGTTAATTTTGTGCTATCAAAATGTAAAATCAAAAGCCATTGGTGACACCACAAAAGAGAGGCAGCTCTTTAAATAAAGCCAAGCGACAGCCTCATAAAGCTGCGGGGAGACATCCGATAGGAAGAAGTAAACACGTTGCGCTGTCTGTGGTGTGAGAGCGGGCAGCATGTCAGCCTGTGGACACTTTTTCAGAATTGTCAGAAGGGTGGCCTTATCTTAAGGCATTTAGGGGGATTAAGGAAGGGGGACTATTTAAAGGGTTCCATTCAAAGACACATTAGCATGGAAGCCATGCATACGAACCACAGTTGTGTGACTAATATAAGCCTAGTTATAAACTCCTAACCTATGATTCGTTTGAATGAAAATAGCCTCGAGTTTGAATTGTAAAAGCTCGGCAGAGGCCCAATTTTGTTTCTTAATATAATCTTAAATAATATAATATAATATAATAGAATATAATATAATATAAATTATTTTTTCCATGCCCCTGATTAAAAAAACATGCTAAATTCGGATTTGAATTCAGCAACAGCCATTAGCGCGTGGCGTTCTAGTGACAAGATCGACTTGTGCGTTTGCAAAATGAGTTGCCATGCATTTCTTAACCTAACGCAAGTTAATTGCATTATTATGTTTTAAATGGAATTCCGGACATTGAGAATTAACATTCATTATCTCACGTACCAGACTTTGGGTTGGCTTCTCATTCTATCATTCATCATGGAATGTGCACTTTGTGGTGTCTTTTTTGGGGGCCTCTTGGACAAAGCCTCTGTCCTAAGTAATTTTCATTAAAGTTGATTTTCATGGGTTATTCTTGCATATTGTTATAAAAAAATACGGGAGTTGAAAATTCGAATCACCGTTTGCAGTTTGATTAGTGAAGAAATCATTCCGGACAGCGGGTTTTGTGAACTGGATAGGATGCAAAACAATTAAAAACCAACATTTTTCCCCATTGCATGGGTAATCATGACCCTATTCTTTTTTTCATCATTAATCATAAACATTGATCAATGTGACCATTTACAGCTTATTTCTCCATGTTTCAGTCTATTGATTGTTGTGGTTGTGAAGAAGTTTTAGAACAAACAACCTGAGTGAAACTAATACCTGCTGGTGAAGACTGAATTCATTTATTTCCAGTGGATTTAGTCGGTGTTTATTTGTTTTTTTGTTTTTTTTTCATAATCCTGCCAATGAAAGGCCATTTGATGCGAGATGTAATAAAGATCTTGATTGGACTTGTTCCAGACCAGGACAACGAGTACTCTACTAACTGCTACCAGCACAAGCATTCATCATTATTGTGGTCTTAAACTGGATATGGACTGAATAGGGACTAAGAATAGCAGAAGCCCATGTATTTTAGCAGGTCACTCTGATACAGAGTAAGAGTGAGCAACCATGCCGAATCATGCACTATTTGGCATATTGTACATTGGAAAAAGGTGGGGAAGATAACATTATGCATGCCAACCATAGAAATGCAAGCACACAGACTCTTACCCCGCTGTTTATAATGATTTGGTGCTAATGTATGGGGTTTCCCCCGTTTGGTGGTCCTGTGGTGTTGAAACACCTTGTCTTTGGAGGCTGAATTTATTTGACCTTTCGGTTAATGAAGACGGTAGTTTCAATGAGGTTACAATTCAAACCAAATGGGTCCCCACGATCAATTGCTTATTCATGTTGTTCGTGAATCAAAACGGGTGAGTTTGTTATGTGGATTAATTTCATTTTGAAAGGCACAAACCCTAATCCACATTAACCACTTCTTGTCAACAAACTAGCATTGCCATGGCAGATCAAGGGGCAAGGAGTTTTACATTTGTTATGCTGTCAACGAAAATGCCATTCTTATAATGGATAGGTCAAATTAGGGGAGGGCATGTTGTATGCAAGAAGTGTCAATACAAAGGAAGTCTTAGCTGAACTCTATCCTCAGAGAGGTAATGGGCTATTAAGTCTATTTTGAATAATACAGGAGGATTAGGCTGTGTGGGGATTGAGTCCTGACTTGCAGGAGGGGTTCTTGGAGATATTTTATTGAATAAGCCCCGCAATGTCAAGCATGGGTATTCCATAAAACTCGTTGTTGTGTGGGGTTTTCAACCTTGTACAGACCCACGAAGTGACCCCCTGCCCCCAGTATGCAAAAAGCTAGATTTCTTTTCATTGAAAGCATTTTAAAAGTGGGGAGTGTGTCATCTTTCGCATGTACTAAGGCACCAAACGAAGAAGTGCAAAAATAATAATAATGGACCAGTTCCCGTAGAACGTTTCCAGACCCTGCTCTGGACATAAACAAACTTGCTCCATAAGTTTTTGAGTGCAGTCTTATTTTAGTATTAGTTTGTAGTTTTTTTATATCATTTTTAAATTTTTTGCTTTTTTTTTGGCCCTCAATGCTGATTCACTTGCCTTTTATATCATTCTCACTGTAATTTTTTTATCCTTTATGGAACATATATAGTTTCACTGACTCTTTCTATTTGGCTAAAAATACTGTTACAGCATTTAAATAATCAAATACTGTTGCGTTTCCACATTTAACCTCCCTAATTTGAATGTACAGGTTTCACTGATCCTATCTGAGACTCTCTGTCATTACATACGTCTGACAACAACTCGTTTTTCAGTTACAGTATTATATATTATTACCTGATAGGCTCTGTCATTCCTTTTTAAATGCCCACAGGGCCATCCTGATTTGCATGCCTGCTTATTTTGAGCAGGTGCAAGACGGCCATATGGCTTCCATAGAAAACTCCCTCAAAGACGAAACAAACTTAGACTAATTTTCATTTCCTCGGCTTATTGTGCCACACCATAAATCAGCCAAATGTTTTTTGAACTGTATGATTAAGGTTCTTTCAAACCATCTAAAAAAACACAATGTTTAGAAAGCTTCATCTAGCAGCTGATGACAAGTGAAGTGCAAACTGTGAATGATACAGTTTAGTTGAAGATGGTAAATCAGCGAGATTGGGAACCCAGCGAATGGGCCAGGTGATGTAAGCAGCAGAAGGTGTTGAGCTGCATGCAGTGCACACGTTCCCTCTACAGGAAGCATCTACCTCAGGTACAAGTGAGCAGAAATGGAGGTTTTAGTTTCTTTATGAATCGCTTCAAAATGGCCAATAAATGTGGCCATTTTCCTGTTTTTGAGTCATTAAAAGAAACAACATTTTGGGGAAAATATTTAAAGGAATAGACCACCCAAAAATGAAAATTTTGCTGAAAATGTACTTACCCCACAGGCCGTCCAAGGATGTAGATGAGTTTGTTTCTTCTTCATCAGAACAGATTTGGTGATATTAGGCTTCATATCACTTTGCTCACCAATGGATCCTCGCTGCAGTGAATGGGTTGCAATCAGAATGACAGTCGAAAAAGCTGATAAAAGCATTGCGATTAATCCACAAAACTCCAGTCCAGTCAGTTAACCTCTTTTTATGTGTTTTATGCCTGTTCGTTTACACGGACAACAGCGTTTTGAGGACTGAAAACGGGTTTTGGAAAACGGTTTTTCAAAAAGTGCAAGTTTTGAAAATGGCCTATCGTTTCCGTGTAAACACCCAATACGGGGAATCTTGTGACAAATAGTAGGACATCATGCACTTGCCTAGTTTGTACTGATAGGTATGTAGACAAGCGCAGTATTCCTCCTGTCGATTTTAAAGGCAAGCGCGCGAACGTGTTCACATACTACAAACTTTTTGTGACATGGTCAGTTTTTTTTTTGTTTGTTACATGTACATGTCCGCCCCTGTTGTCTCGTGCGTTTATGCTTCTTTTTGTTAAGAGTCATTGCTAACCACATATTCTTCAGCAAAGTGTGGATGTGTACAGCGGTGTCTTGCAATCTTTTTGCGTGCGTGGGGAGTGTGTTATAAGTTTCGTTCCACCTTGGGTTCGGCGGGGTTGCTAGCTGGCAGGTACTGTTTTCGTTACTAATTTTCGGAATTGTTGGTGGTGCCTGTGACAGCGCTGGTCAACTGTATGGGTTTTTTTTTGTTTTGGTCTGGCATACTTTAAGCTCATTGTTTTTGGCCGTTTTCGCGGATGTGTGTAAATCCGCTAGTTGTCTTTATAATCATTTTGAAAATGTGTGTGGCTTTGTTGTTGTGTGGTATGTATATGAGGCTACATGAAACTTAAAAAAAAAAAGTTGTTTGCTATGATTCTGTTCGTTTTGACTTGTTGTACAAGTCTCTTGTCGCTCGTTAATGTAATCTGCGTAGCGTCGTTTTTCACGTTTGTTTGTCCGTAATTCAGACCGTAACACGTTCAGTGGCGTTTTCTTAGTATAGCGTCTGGCTGTATAAAGTTTGGCGTACCATAAAGTCATTGTGGGTTGTTTTGAGGTGGTGGGGCGATCGAGCTTTTTTGTGTGTGGTGGTGTGTGTTGGGTTCGATTTTTGTGGGTTTTTCTTTTAATTGCTTCACTATCTTTGAATTCTAAGTTTAATATTTGACTGTTTGAAATAGGAGGAGAAACACAACTAATGAAGTCCTTTCCAAAAATATAGTTCAAATTGGGTACTGCCTGTTCGTTAATATTTTGGAATAAAGGTTTAAAAAATGCATAAAAACACTTTGAACTTTGTATTAATTAGTTATTTTAAAATATAAAATGCAAAATGACAAAATAATGTTACTAAAATACCAAAATATAATTATTTTTGTTATCTCTTTTTATGCAATTGTTTATTTAAACCAAGAACACTTGCCCCCCCCGAAAAACATTGCTGAGTTCGATACACCATGGGACTATTGTATAATATACATAAGCCTAGATCTACTATTTAATAAATATATATTACTATAGTAAATATATATATATATATATATATATATATAATATATAAATATATATATATATCTATTATATTTTATTAGAGATCATTATTAGTTACTGTATATCTATTCCTCATTTTAAAACACCACCACATGCCACTGTTCCATTGCGTGCACTAGTCCTTAAAAAAAAATCATAGATATTCATGGATTGTTGTCATTTTCAAAGTCCTTTTGAGGCAAACAGAAACGTGGGGGTAGTGGTTTGAACTGGTTATGTTTCTCAGATGTTTTTTCTCCAGACTTGATTTTCCATTTCCTTGTCTGCATGCTCCCATAATGCAGAGCCTTTTCAACCTCCGTTTCATGCACCTTGTCCTTATGTTTGGGCCAGGGAGTGAACAGTCAGCCAGCTGTTATGATGACAAGTGACAAGTTTGAAAATCCCCTGAAATTTTGTGTGCGAGAAATCTCCTGAGGGCAGGTAATGCGAGTTGCCACATCCCATACTCCCATTTTTAAATTTTTTTTTAATGTGCTTATATCTATTTCGGTTTTTTTTTTTTTTTTCTTTATGTATATGTCTGCATGACACCTGCGTTTTTCACAACCTTCCACTCATTTTGCCCGACTGTCATTTTCCCTTCTTTTATGTAAAGCACTTTGAATTACCATTGTGTACGAAATGTGCTATATAAATAGAAACTTGCCTTGCCTTGCTCTTCCTCATCCTTCTCGCGCTAGTGTACACAAAATGATTCATAACTCTAACCACGTCGTGTTCTCGGTGAGAATACTGTACAAACACGCAATAGTTTGTTTTGTCTAATTTTCCAGTTAAAGTAACTAATACTCCTTAAAACAAGGCAGATTTACTTGAAAAGCAACTCTGCATAAAATATTAAAACTTGCTTTCAGAAAATGTATCTGTAATCTGTAATAAAATGTATTTTGTCTTACTGTACTGGCATATTTTTTCACTTTATACAAAGATTAAAAAAAAAAAAGTTTTTCAAAAAGAGAAAAAAAGACTCGCAACCCAGTGAAAAAGACTGTCAAAGTTGGGCAGTAGGACAAAATACATTTATATTCGATGTAAATATGAGGGGGAGGTGCATAAACAAACAAGTCCCGACTTTTCCACGCTTAATATACTCTAGGTGTTGGACGTGTTGTTTTCTCAAGTAAATGCATCGGGTTTTAGGGATTTTTGATATTTTGCGAAACACCAAGTAAACAAGACGAAGTTAAAATCATTAACGGGGGACCGAATGAGATGACATAAACATAAAACAGCGCTCGGATATCTCAATGTTTCATACTGGGTTGAGTCAGCTATGATTTTTAGGTGAAAAAATCTGTTTGGCGGTATAGGCTTTCACCCTTAGGTGGGCATAGATTTTCCGACCTAGACGTCTTTGAGTGTGGAATCAGACAATATGTAGGAAGCGGGGGATGGGATTTCGTTCGGTGAATAATTTTTGGAAAACATGGAATTCTAGCAGCCGAATCCATAAAAATAGTTGGTCTGGTGCAAATGTTTTTTTTTTTAGGGTGGACCCCCGTATTGGTCCCATCGCAAAAAAATGTCCTTGTGGTGGTTCTTGTTTTCCTTGTTGGTTTTTTCATAGTTTTACTGTAATTGTATGTTTGGTCGACATTGAGGGTGCAGGCATTGTAGCCAGCATATTGATCCAATGGATCAGTCGTGGATGTGTGAGAAGGTGGGATTTTACAGAAAAATTGGAAAAGCAATGAAAACCCGTTTACATTTCATAAAGTATAAGGACTGTAGTGAGCAAAGTCCATCTGGAACACAAGCCTGGACCATAGCAATTTTAGAAAAGTATCCCAGTCACCAGTACACATGCTCTGCGCTAAAAGAAGGGCATATTGATCACCCTAATAAAAAATGAAAACCAGTCTGAGTTACAGGGGCAGGGAAGTGAGAAGAATTTTCTGTAGGGCCCAAAATACCAGAATGCGTTAGCACTTTAGAACATGTAAGGTTCCAGTTCCCAAAACTCAATCGGTTTTTTTAAAGATTTTGTTTAAAATGCCTGATAATAAGGTTTGACTAAACATTAAGGAACACAACAAAAGGCAAAAAGACACAATTGGTAGCGCGTTTCGAAAAGGCTTAAAGTAACAGCTACTTGTGAGACTGAAATAAGGTTGTTGAACTAAAACATTTAGGAAAACAAACACAAGCAAAAACGACAGTGGAGTTGTCTGGGTAGGTTCTGAAAGTATAAAGCGACTTGTAGTGAAACATGATTTGCGGCTGATCAATAATAATAAAAAAGAAAATATGGGAAAAGCTGAAGATGTTCTGCACTGGATCGCGCTGACCAAAGTTGCCTAGCACACAAGTCACGACAAAGACTCAAGCTCTGAGCACCCCACATCCACTGCTGCCTATTTTCACACTGGCGCAGTAGGAGACCCCACTGACTTTAAAACAATGGACGCTTACCTTTAATAACCTCACAATACACCATAAAAAATAAACGTGGGAACCGTAGAGACCGCTACAGTGCGATATTGGGTAGCAAGCAGGGGAGATGTAGAGGCAACGGGGGCAGTGCCTAAAACTTGTATAAGAAAGTGGAAACTCTCCAAAGCAGTGTGTCAGCTTTTTGCCCCCAAATCTTCATTGCATGAAGCTAACTGTACCTCCGGGTTTCAGTCCTATTGTTTAAAAAACAAGTACTCTGCTGAGTATAGCTCTTAGGCCAGTGCTTTGGAAAGACAATAGTACAAGGCTGAATGCTTAATGTCTGACGTGCTGGTTTATTTTGTAACGGTATCGCAGTAAAAAGATAGCTTTCTAGACGCCTGTGAAACAACTAGTAGGCTCGATGTCTGGCGGTGAAAGTATACGCGTCTAAAAAAATTGAATTTGTTTTTCCCCCAGTGTCCTGTCTGTTTTAAACTTAAAGAAACACTTCATATTTTTAACTCTTTCCTTTGTGGTAATATATAAAATCTGTAAGAAACGCGTTTTCTGAATACTGGACAACTGCGTTACCCACAAAATTTTTTAAAGGGTTTTTTGTATTTTGACACAACATTCATTCTCAGTTACGGAGGCTCAACATTAAATAAAAGTCCTGTGACTTTGGTGTATCATGTTGATATATGCTTGCAAAAAAATTAATAAATAAAAAAAAAAAAAAAAAAACAAAGAAAAGAATAAAACTTCTAGGCCAGTCATCATAACTCTAGCCAGTTGTTCAGTGCCTGCTGAAAAAAGGTTAGTTTCTGGTAATACTTCTCATATAAAATGCTAATCATTGACATACAGGTTATATATATTATATATATAATAATAATAATACCCGGTCTATTAATTAATAATAATAATTGTACGTTTGAGATTAAAAATAAAAAACCTAACGTGGCAACCCCCTACGTTTCCATACTCCTTTAGTATGTTGCGTATATGATCATGATCATAAGCCCAGGTCCGATTACAATAAGTTTGTAACAAGACATCACGCCCCCATACCTGTACATATTATATCCGGAAGACACGCCCACAACGAACTTGTGCACCGGCGGCACAAAGCGATTGGCCAAAGGCGGCGCTGTCAATCACGTATCCCTCCTGCCATTTCTTCCTTTCCGCCAAACGAGAACTTTACACAGATTTTTTCAGGCTGTGAGCAGTTGGGCGGTGGGATGGGACTCCCTTCGCCGCCAGTGGGATCAACCTTTCTTTCAGAGGATCTACCGTGTCGCCTATTCGGGAACACCTTGAGTTCAAATGTAACACGGCATCGTAGCAGCGTTCAGCGTGTCGGTCAAGACGTGATGACGCGGGGAGTTACTTTGTGGTAGAATTGAATTGAACTCACATTTAGACGGGGTAGGCGTTTTAAACGCAGAAAGACCAAATGCCTGTAGCTTCTCTCCTGCCTTTCACGGCCACTCCGAATAGGAAGTCCGCCCGCACCGGGGGGACCTCCTTCAGGCTCACGGAGAAAAATCATCCTTCTTTTAGTGTTCAGCGGCGTCATCACCCCTGTGTTTCTGTTTCGGAGCTATCTTTCTTCGTGCCGGATTCCTACAAAGGGACATCAGCGGAGTTTTTCCTTACCGCTCGTCGTCTGGTGGAGGCAGGAGACGCGCGCAGGTTTTTACGGTCAGTGATGACACGAGCACCGGCAAGGGCAAAGGTATGAGAAGATCCTGGGCCGCCCAAGATCAGAAAAGATCACGAAAAGGCGCCTGATTGATGCCAACGGCCGGCCCCTACAGAAACGGCCGGATGTACGGGCCCGGACGCCGGACGAGATAACGGCAGACACTCAACAGCGGACCAAGGCGAAAACTTGTGCAGAACAGATAAGGGGGAAAGGTGACAGTTTAGCCGTTTCGTTCGTACGTGCGGCCGCCTGGAGCAACGGAGGGCACGAACCCGCCGATCCTGACGCTAAAGCGAAAAGAGCCCAAGATTAAAGAGGTATTGTGTGTTTTTATTAGCTGTCCTCCCGTGGTTTGCTCAGACTCCCGAAGGAAATCAACGACAGATATTGTTGTGAAAATAACTTTCCCCGTCGTAAACTTAGCGAAACCAAGTGCTGTTATTAATATTCGCTTATTGTTCACTACTAGTGGCTAGAGAACAAAACGAGAGTTGTGTGTGACCAGAGTCCAGTTTCAGGAAGCGTTATCCTGCATGAGGAAAATGCAGCAGTGTTGTACGAGAGATAAGTAGGACGTGTGTGTTGTGGAACCTGTATGATCTGACAGCTCGGTTTGATGGGACAAGAAACTCCTGTCGCTCACAGAAGAACGCGCGCTCATTCATTCTGTCGGTCATTCACCGCCCGAACACTAGTTTGTTCAAAACTGGACCGACAGTATTTAGTCAGTATTCCCACCTTTTCACTTAGTATTTCAGTCTGCGCTCCCTGTTGTCAGTATTTAGTCAACATTCGTCAGTTTTCACTATTTTTCAGAAAGCAGCGCCTTTCACTTCAGACAGTCGGCATTCACTGTTTTTCAGTATTCGAGTCAGTTTTGTAGTAACGTTACTTTAGACAGTATTGCCTCTCAGTGTTGCAGTCTGTGTAATACCCTGTTTTCCGTACTCCAGTCAGTTTCCAGTACATATATTTTTTTTTAAGCATTTCAGTCAAACATTTGTCAGTATAGTTTGCTATAGCTAGGAGTGTTTCCTGTATTTGAATCTGTATATACATGGTTTTCAGTCAGTATTTTAGTCCGTATTCTCTGCTTTTTTTTTTCAGTTAATATTTTAGGCAGTTTTTTTTTTTTTTTTTTTTATTATAATATTTCTGTCAGTATGTTCATGTCATGTGGTTCATTTTATGTTTTTTTTTTTTTCAGTATTCCCTGCATTTCTGTCTGTATTTAGCTGATTGTCGTATTTTAGACTGTATTTTTCCAGTCAGTATTTTAATAAGAGACTGCCTATATTCAGTATGTATAAAAAGTCTGTTTCCTGTCTTCTTTTTCAGTGTTTCAAGCTACATGCTCAGATATTTTCCAACCATAAATCACAAATCAGCATTGCCTATCGCTTCCTGTCAGCATTCCCTGTTTTTTAGTCAGTATTTATCTTAGTATTCCTGTACGGGCTATGACCCGGTGTTCACTTTTTATTGCCCTGTATGTCAGGCTGATTTCATCAATCTCTGAATCATGTTTTCCCCACGTTTATTATTCGCAAAATCAAAACTTCTTTTTGGAAAGAAACGTTGATTTGATTTAGTCACCAGTTTATTTTAAATGTACATTAGCAAAAATACCACCAAAATTGGCGAATTGATATCACTTTTGATTTATATTTTGTATTTATCAGAGATAGCCTTTGAAAAGTACAGTAATAACTAATAATATTTTTTGTTGTACATATAGGGGTAGAGATGCCTCGATCAGCGTTGAGTGAGCTCATCTCAATGTCTTGGTTGAGGCTTAACGTTTAAAGAGGTTAACTATGAGCTGCTTGTAAAAGGAGCATAAACAAGGCTGTCATTTCTTGTTTCGTGTCAGGATGGTGCATGATTAGAGCATGTCAGGCCAGTCTAATAATCCCTCAGTATGAGTTCGAATGTAGACTTCACATCAGCTTGATTAAATTTAATTTGCTATTGATTGAGACTCATTTTATTCCCAAGTTTGAATCAGGCAAATCCACGAGTAAAGGTACAGATAACAAACTGACAGTATGGCTAAAGCTTTAAAATCGCCTTTCAGCTGGTATTGACTTGTTGTCCTTGCTTTTTTTTATGTAAGCAACTGGCTGGTTTCTGGAATTCCCTCCTAGTTTATCCTCAACAGTGAGTCACTACGTTTCATTTTTCAGGTTATTTGCATAAGAAAATGGTCTGCGTCTGTGCTCATACCGGTGTCCTCCAAATTTGCATTGTGTCACTTTGTAATGCTAGTTTATGAGCGGAGACTTTGCCCTACTCTTTCTTTTTGCTGGAGGCTCGCTTTTGATAATGAAGTTTGAGTATGTTCAAGCAATGTGACAAAAAGGCTATTCCAGTCAAAATTTATCTAAAGGCACACCAGTGGAAAAACTTGTTGATAATATGGTTGCTCCTCAGAGTACGTCCGCCAGAGTTGGATGACTTTTAATGCCAGGATTAAACCGTCATCAAGTTAAGCACATTAGTGCCATAGCGGAAGCCTCCACGTTCCTCTCCAAGACTATTGGTGTTCCTGCGGATCTGACAAAGTCCCTCATCTCTCCTGCTTCAGCAGCGACTCAGCATGAGAACAGTGATAATTTACCCCTGAATAGCAGGATTTCATCCATTGATCGCTGGCATGATGCAAACAAACAGTCACAGCTGGACCCTGTGGGGTCTCACTTGTCAGACGCGGCTGCAGGCACTCTGTCCCGCCCCGCCAGACACTCTGACCTTTGAGGAGCTGAATTGCCTTAGAAAATAAATTGATCTCAAGGTTATGAAGTAAAAATGGTTGTGTGAGATTCTTTTTTTTTTTTTCTTGCTTTTATAACTAAAGCTGGAAACGCCTAAAATAGATGAGGTCACAGTGACATTTGCAGGGATGTTTTTGACTTTGCATTTTGACTCTCTGCAATCTCCATCACCTGCTTTCAAATGGAGCGGCAAGTTTTACTATACAGAAACTTTGTTCACTTACAAGCTACGCAATATCGATAACTGAATGTAATAATATGTAGCTTGTCAGTGAATTGTGGCTCTGTGTAGTAAATGCTGCTCCATTTGAAAGCAGGTGATGGAGATTTACTACTAATCACAGAACCGGCTTTACTGACGAGATGCGCATGATCATCGTGTTCGATTATTTGCACAGCCCTACACTGTATCCACAAAAAATATTAAGGCAACTCAAAACAAATTTAACATTTATAATAATAAGTTACTTTTCGTCAAAAATTATACGCAGCACAAAAGTTTACCAACTTACTTTTCATGTGACACCGAAGTGAAGCTGGAGTAATGATGCTGAAAAATTCAGCTTTGTCATCACAGGAATAAATTACTTTTCAAAATATATTTTTATTAGAAAATAGTTTTTTGAAATGTTAAAAATATTTCACAAGTTACTGGTTTTTACTGTATTTTTGATCAAATAAAATCAGGCTTGGTGGGTGTAAGAGACTTTTTAAAAACATTGAAAAATCTTACTGACTCCAAATTTTAAACAGTTGTGTGTGTGTTTAATATTTCTTTTTTTAGTTAAACTGCTGTTCTTAAACAATTAGTTTGTTACAATTAATATGTTATTAACAGCAAATGATCAACAATGATTTAATTAGAAGGAAGGCTAGGCCATAATGTAATTAAAAAAGTTTGACTTGACAAAGTGCTCCAAATAGGGACCTGTAAATATTTCCCACCACATGTATTGCTCATGGCTCTTTAGCTATACTTGAAATACAAATGCAATATGTTTGCATTGAGGGTGGCCAGTATGCTTCAGTAATATGGAAGCATATGGGTAGCAAAATTCATTTTGAAATGATGCAACATGTAAAATGTCAATGTATTCTGTATTTAAACTTACATTTTCCCATAGATATGTGCAACATTTAGTGCAAAATGAAAATTCAATTATATAATTTACATTAGCCATTTTCTACACTAGTTTTAATATGTTAATTAAAAACATATTTTAACGCTTTATAAAAAAAATAATGCAAAATTAATAAGAAATTGTATTACCCAAATTGATTTTAGATATGTTTAAAATGTCCAAGCAAAAACTGTAGCAAATTTATTAATTTAAATGCCATTTTCCTAAATTAATTTTGACTTAAGGGTAGGACACTTGAGATTGCATTTTCATCGTGATACTGCGTGATAATTGTAGCAAAATACAGTGTGAATTTCAAAATGCATTCTGAGCCAAATGTACAGCAAAATGCTTGCAAAAATGGTGATTTAAATGTCTTTTTACTTTTCTCAAATGCATTGACACTTACACGTAAGACGTTTCAATTGGATTTAAATTCATTTGGGTAATACAGTTTCATTTTAATTTTGCAACTTAAAGTGTTAAAATATGTTTTTAATTTACATATTATTAAAACTAGTGTAGAAAATAGCAAATGTAAATTATATAATTGTTTTCATTTTGCACTAAATGTTGCACATATGGTATGGAAAAATGTCAATTTAAATACAGAAATACATTGCCATTTTACATATTGCATTGTCAGTTTGATATTACATTTCAAAATTAATCTTTTGCTACCCATGTGCTTCAGTACAGCAGCACTCTTTGTCATTCGTACTTCACAAAAAGTACTTTTGTTTATGGCTTCTCTCCCTGCACCTAAAAATGCTCTTTCTTGAGTGTGACTGCCGCAGGAAGTGCACGCAGGGGACACATCACAACACCCATCTGGGCTCTGAGCTCCTCTCATTCATTCATTATACATGACAGAACTCTCCAGTCGCTCAGACCTCATTCCTCTCACCATTAATTATGCACAATTCAAGCTAATAAGAGAAATTAATTCTCATTGAGACATTCACAGGTTATCGATGTTTGGGGCAATGTAGTAAAAATGAATACAAATTAAACTTATATGGTGAAAATAGAGAGAGCAGAGAGTGATGGATTCAACCTAGTGGGCATTTTGAAAAAGTGAAAGGTTCATAACTCATTCAGGGTGCATAAAGTGCATGAAGTACTTTTTTTTTTTTGGCTTGTTAGATTATAGTGTAACTGAGATCTTGGATGAAACGGAAAAGGCAGACTGTGACATCAGTTGTCTTTTATGTCAGATTATGCAATGTACATCTTAGATAGAACCTTCCCACAAATGACTAAACGCATTAATTTTCAATGACAAACTTCCATTGCTTTATGAGACTGTGACTGCTGGCAACAGGATGTGGGCATGTAAACACATTTATCTGATTTAATCGTTGCATGCCACATTAACTGCTCCAAAACCACTGATTCTGCACTGCCCAGGGCATGACGGTTACTTTTTTACCAAGGTGCACATGTAAGAATAAATTTTTACTTTGAAAAATGCAGAGTTCATAAGGAAATAATAGCCTTTTGAAGTTTAATAATAACATTAGATTGAATATTAGATAGAGAAAAGATTTGTTTTTGTTTTTGTTTTTATGCCAGTTCCTGTTTTTTCCTAATTTAAGACCTCTTAAGTTGATACAGTAGTTAAAAGTGCCCTATTCATGGTTAATGAAAGATTCATATTTTGGTTTTGGGAGTCCCCAACAACAGGTTGACATTCATTCAAGGTTAAAAAAAAAAAAAAAAACTTTTATTGTCTTATAATATGCATTTATTTTTTGCCTTACTTGTTCAACAACTCCTAAACGATTCACTCAATGACTCCCAAACGATTCACTCAACAATTAATTTTTCCATTTCATCATGTCTGTAATGCCTGATAAAGCAGAATTTGTGAGTACAGTGCTGCTTTATGTACAGCGTTACCAGGCCGAAACCGCTATTTTTACAGCTCCAGAAGTGCGGCACCTAGTGGCAAAGAATGAATTTGGATTAATGTCAGACCAATGCAGAAAGACCAGTAACTGGGTGGGGCAATATGACAATTTTTCATGTTGACGTCAACATGAAATGGTTTGGGATTCGTTTTAAAAATGACTCGTTTCAATGATTCAGAGTCGACTCTTTATTTTGAGAAACAGTATCTTTATAGGGGCACTTTCAGATTTAAAACTTTGCAGGATGTTTTCATTCGCTTAGGTCTTGTACACACGTACACGGGTATTTTTATAAATGTTGTTTTTCCGAAAACAAAGTTTTTCCTTCTTCAGTTTTAAAATAAAAATCTGCGTCCACATGAAAACACAAATGCATGCTTTGGAGCACTGTCAAGAGCATGCCAAGGCAACAGGTGACGATATGATCTCAACCGTAAAGCCATGTTGGCCAATCAGAAGCCGTAAAAAAGTTTTCAGTAGGCGGAGATAACAGTGCTGGCTCCGACGTCACAAGCCAAAAACGCTGGTTACGCTGTCTACGCGATTACACTGCAACCAGAGTTTTTGAAAATCTTCACCTTGGCAGGGGTTTTCAAAAATGTTTGGTTTCAGGGAGCTGGTGCTGTGTTTGCGTGTGGACGAACGGCCAAACCGTGTATAAAAAGCTGCGGTTTTAAAAATAACCGCGTTCGTGTGGACAGGGCAATTTTCAAAAAATTCATAATAGGGGCACTTTAAGACATTTGTTGTACAATTTAAAAATACCTAAATTGAATAAAAACCTATTCACATATGTAATATAAATATACTTTACAGTTCGCAAACATCTTTTTTTAGTCACAAATGGGAGTGAAAAGCTTGCATTGTTGAGCCCTGTATGACGATATATTATATTTCAGCCCTGAAATCAGTGTCAGAATAGCAAACATCTCACAGTGTGCCAGTTGACTTTAGGTAAATAAATATATCTGGTAGCTTTGAAGGTTCTGTAATATTGTAATTGTTCCCATGTTTACAATGACAATACTTAGAATGGGCTTTGAATATCATAAGCTATTTTTGTCTCTTGAGTTATTCAGCCTTTTTTTTGCGCAAGCATCTGAACATGCAATGTGAAGAGCTTCCAGTGTTTCTCTTGTATCTCTGATGTTTTTTTCCTTTTGGTCACAGCTTTTATTCCAGGTCTGTTTGTTTTGACTCTATCATATAGTGACTTTCCTCCCGAAAGCTGAAGTGCTTGGATACTAAATTATTCAGTTTGCTTTCTTTTATTTTTACTACTAGTGAATACGGCATGCTCTTAGAGGTAGAATCTGCTGATGGAGAGGAGAGCGAGATCTTTCATTCTTTTCGGTCTTTCACAATCACAACAATTCCTGCACCCTTTTACAACTTCTGCTGTGATCCAGTGTAGGTTGTCTGGAGACTGAAGCCAGACTCTGTATTATTTGGGTCAATCTCGCTTTAGCAGAAGCAGCCCAACTGACCTTAGGTATTGAGAAATGGAATGGATGCCCCTGAGCAATAGCTCTGCTTGCTCCAGGCACATTTAGTACCCAGACAGATTTGTCTTTTTTACTCAAATTTTTGGCTAGAATATTTTCTCCACTGGTCAGAATTCTGGAGCATTGTTAAATTATGGTGTTTTTAGGATAATGGAAAGTGAGAGAAAAAAAAACAAACAAAAAAACCCCCTGAGAAGAATGCAAAATTCAACACATAAGAGAAGCGTTATCTTCAATGGCTTTAAATGGCATGTCTGATCTGTTGCTAGGATCCATGAGTTTTGCTTTTGTTGTATGAAATGCATGCTCTCTTTCTATATGCTAAAGCACAGATTCGATTTGGCAGATTAAAATGCATGTGGACCATGGTTAACCACGAGGGAGTTTTGGTTAGTGTTTTTTAGCGAGCGTTGGGACTTTTTGTGCTGCAGTTGTGATTGCTTTGTTTTTCCAGTAATTGAATACTCCAAAATCAGAGTCCGATGCTGATTAGAAGCGCCATAAAACATCTGCCCAGACAAGCATGCATTGATCAGGAGATGCATGAGAACAGTGAATCAATGAGATCAATAATAATTGAACATGAAATAATCAACAATGCTTTTTAGTTTCGATTAGTTGAGTCTTGGCAGTCTTTGCATGAAGGATCTATGTCAGTGAAATATGCTTTTGATGCATTGACTTGAATTTGACTGTTTTATTCGGTGTCAATCGGGGCAGTTGTCATTAAACTATACATACTTACTTCATAATTTAATGTATTGCATGCAGGCTAATCAAACAGATTTACTTTTTCAATAAACCTTGATTAGAACTTGAAATCATTTGCAACACAAGTAATAATATTTAGGTTTATAACTTCACTTTATTTATAGGACTGTTGATTTGTTGCTCAGAAGTGAGATTGTGTGTGTGTGTGTGTGTTACCATTTGGTGTGTGGTTTGGTAACTGTTTAATCTGTTTTGTTGGTTTGAAACTAAAAATAAATGTTTGTGTATGTGTGTTTTGCTACTGTTCAAAAGTTTAATGTTTTTGAAAAAAAGGTTTTCAAATGCTCACCAAAGCTGCATTTTTAGTTGATCAAAAATGCAGTCATGCAGTTCTATTTTAATACTTTTTTTTTTTTCCTATTTCAGCTGCAATGACTCCAGTCTTCAGTGTCACGTGATCCTTCAGAAATAGTTCTAATATGTTCATCATTTGGTGCTCAAGAAAACATTTCTTATCATCATCAGAGTTGAAATATTCTTAGTCCATATTCTTTGATGAATAAAAAGTTCAGAACAGTATTTATTTGGAACAGACAAGATCTCATAGCAAATTCATACTATAAGGGCCTTTACCGCAGGGCCTTTCAGTACCGCAGGAAACCCACTTTTCATAGTACCAGAAGTAATTGTGGACCAAATTAGCTCCTACTCTGGGGCAGGGTGTTGAAAGCCGCGCACAAATGACATCGCTATCGAATGGCTTACGTCACTTACTAGTACACACTCTCGGTGTGAATGCAACCCTTTAAATGGTACTGGGAAACAGTTCACACAAAATCGTCTTAGTACTTTAGTACTGTACATTTTGTTCTAGAACTAAAGCGGTGTGAAAGGCCCTATTGTTTTTGGCGAATTGGTGGCTTATTTGTATGAATTTGTACAATGTCATTTGGCATTAGAAATATCTTGACTAAAACACCATTTATTGCGTCCCTGCTGATCAAACGTATTAATTTCTTATAAAAAAGTCCCAAACTTTTAAACGGTAGTGTATTTTAGATTTTAACCTTTTAAACTACACTGTAAAAAAAAATCAAAAGTTGAGAAAACTTAAAAGTTCAAGGCAACCAGCTTCAGCAGATTTTTTTTGTTTTTGTGTACTTTTTGTTATATAAACTGAAAACAACAAGTTGAGAACTCAAAAATCTCCTTTTAAGTTTTCTCAACTTTTGATTTTTTTACATTGCAAAATGTGTGCTGTAAATGTGTCCTTACAGTACATCTTCAGACTCTTCAGTTTGCTTATTTTTTATTTTTTTTGAAGGCTATCATAGGGCAAAATGTGCAATATCTGTTGAAATATTGACATAATTTAAAGATTAATTAATTCTTGTCGTTTGTTAGATGCAGCCCTAGTGTGCATCATGCTTTTCTTGCCAGTCATCAGTACTAACAGCCAGTTTCTTCAATATGCCAAGTTGTTCTTTTATTCCAGTGAAGACAGGTCAATGCCCGACAATAACCTTCTGGTACACTGTGTGAACCACTTCACTTCCCCTAAATGATATATATATTCGTGTTTTATATTTAAAGCATCTCCGAAGCATGTCAGCACTAATCCTATTTCCTGTCTGTGCTTCTTTTAAATTTGAGAAGGTTTTATGACTGCACCATTCATTGAGCCATAAAAATCAAACAAATCAATAAAGTGCTTACTACGAAAGTGTTATTTGAAGCAACGACACTGGGAAAGTTTGCTTTCTGATTTTACTACAGGGTTCTGAGATATTAATTTCATTTAAATATTTGTTCTTGGTGGTTTTATTGCACTTGCTCAGCCTGTTAAACAAATAATGGATGTCACTGCCTCATATTGGAAGGCTGGGGAAAAAAAATTGATTATCCTTTCACAAAGTCTTCATTACTTTGCCACATGTCAACTGAGGAGGGTCAAATATTGTTGCTGCTGTGTTTTCCAACACTAATAAAAAAGGTCATGTCAATATGTGCGTGGCGGGTTTTATATTGCTCTTGTCTAAGAGTTGTTGAGAATACATAAAGGAGTGCCTAGTATTTATTACAGTGATAGTTGATACCGATGCATTTATAAGAGTCCATACTGTTTCAAATGGTGTATTACTGTAAAAATGGTTGCTGTACAGGGGAGAGCACAGGCAGGGGCACAGTCTGTCATGTATCTTGCTGGTTTTTGCTGTGAAGCCTGTGGATTTTATGAAACTTTTAGACTATCTGCCCTCTTTTTTCATCCCTGAAGCCAAAAGGATAAAGCAGAAAGATTGATTTTTTTTTTTTCTTCCCTTCACTGATTCTGAGAGGGTTTTCTTTTTGTGGGTCAGAGATCCTTAAAGCCAAGTGCTACAGGTCCATTTTATGACAACACATCAGGTTTAACAGTGGTGTAAATTTGAAATCGTAGCTTGGGTGCCTCTGGCTTATTTTGAAAATTGCAAGCACATTTTCTCTAGTTTAATTATAGGTGGTAACAGCTTCTCTCGGCTTGCGTAGAGAATTGCAATCGAAACATGATATGCCTTTTTAATGCTTTATGAATGTGGCTTAATGATGCCGGGTAGGGCATGATCTCAGTCGCGTTCGAAATACACGTGCGTTATTTGTTAATTAAAGTAATAATGTGTCTAAAAATGTCTTGTTTTCGCCCTTGTGTCATTCCAAACTTGTATGCTTGTCTTACTTCCGTGGATCACATATAGTGAATTTTGGAAGATCATTCTTTTCCACTTTATTCAGTTTCAGTTGCAGGAGGACTGATATAAAATGTCATAAAAAACCCATAAAAACATCATAAAACTAGTCCATGTGACCAAACCCTGAAGCCACATGATAGCTTTGTGTGAGGAACAGACTGATATTTAAACTGGAAAATCTTAATTTCCACCCTTGCTATACTTGGCATGTTTATTAGAGAAGTTGCAAAGTCTGATTCATGAACAAATCTTTCTTTTGAGTTAATATTTTCAAAGAATCTGTTGATCCAGTACACAAGCCTTAATGATTCATTCATTATGAATTGGATTGATCTGTCTTTTAACTTTTTTTTTTGGTCTGTTCGTCATATGACTCCAGAAGACTTGGAAAATAGTGCACAAGTTATGTGGACCACTTTTATGGTGCTTTTGCATCTGTTTTGAACCTTGAAAAGCTTCAGTTTCCGTTCACTGTAATTGCATGAAAAAGAGTGTCCAGAACATTATTCTGTTGCTGTGTTCCACAGAGAAGAGAGTTTTGAAAGCACACGTTTGAGAAAATGACACCATTTCCTTTTTTGACTGAACCAGTCTTTCAGTAAATATTGCATCAAGTAATTATTCAAGACAAATATACAGTCAGTAATAAAAGGAGCCGAGAGAAACAAATCACAAACAATAAAATTAAGATGCAAATGAAGTAAACGGTGTGCTTAGTATTCAGGTACACATTCAGAGATGGAGAATAATAGAATTTAATCAGATGTTCAATAAAAGTACTTAACCACATAATTTTTAGTTTTAATACTGTCACTTGGTTTTGAACTATTGCTGTGCTGGCACTAAAATGTTACATTCATTGACCCTGTACTTCTATTGTAATTACTTGCAAACGTATGCGTTTGGTTTTCTTTCTGCTGGTTTGTCATTACGATAATGTTATACGATTGGCGAACTTAGGTGAGGTGTTTTGTTGAAACTGCAGAAATGATAATATTCAGGAAAGAATCAGTAAGACTGTGTTAGAAACTATAGACCACTCATGTTTCATTGCACAGCATAAAATTTTCAGCAAAAAAAAAACAAAAGTGCAAACAAATTAGTTTTTGGAGTTACATTAGAGCTGAAAAATCTGAATAATATCCTTACTGTTTAGTCCTGTTTGCATCATATTTGCAATGTGAGTGCATTTGTTTTAGTTTAATACAATAAATTAATAAAATATTTATTTATTTACTATATATGTATAGAATATAAATAGAATATTTCCAGAGGGCTTACTAAACCTTCTGGAGCTATGCAGCTGAGAACAATTTTTTCTCAGCCTCAAAATTGTTTACATTTAAGGCCAGGTTATTAGTCATCATATTAAAGAGCATTTAAACTGCAAGCTCTAATGCACAGATCCAATATTTTGACAAATCATATTCTATTTTGTACTTGTTTGCATTCACTTAAAACAAACTTACTGTGTTTGTGTTAATGCACCATGACAGGCTTTTTGACCAAGAAGTGCATTTTTCCATTTATCACACTCAACCGCATTAGAGAGTGTTTGACATCCCTAGACGCCACACTTCTTTTCAGACATAAATTTGTCCATTCATCCTACAATTTGAGAAACCGTTTTATTGGAGCGCATTGAGTGGCTTGGTACTGGGGGAGGACTCACCTCGTGGCACGCTGTTGGCCGGCCGCCACGGGTTCCACTCTCATTCAGAGAGCCAGGCAAATGGCTGTAACTTAACTCTGCCTCCCTGTTTTTCAGCTGTGGGACTGGGCTGTCTCGGGAGAGTGGGTTTTGGCAGTGGATCAATGGCTCTGTGTGCCTGAAAGGGAGATAGAGAGCATGTGTGGTAGCGTGAGCCAAGCTAGCCAGAGCTCCTCTGCCAGAAAGGCACATGTCCACCCTCTTGAGCTGCACCTGTTCTCTGGCATGCCGACTGCAGGTGCTCCTCAGGCATTCGTGCATGGGTTGTTACTGTTTGTTTTATTGTCTTTCGTGGTGTCTAGTTCAGGTGTTTTGCTTATGCACATAAATGCACACAGCGGGTCATTAACCTGTGGAGCTTCACTTGGCAGTCAGCGATTGGCCTTCATCATGCTGATAATGTGCAGCGGTTGTCAAATGGCAGGGTTTTTCCAGACGTATATGCCCGTAGCATGCCAATTCATAGCATTCAACCCTAAACACTCAGTTTAACTGGGAAATAGAGAGCTGACATGGTGTGATCTGATTAGCTAAGCAATCCCTCTAACTAATTTTTTTTTTTTGTTGAGGGGAACTGAAAACAATCCGCGGGAAAGATGTCAGAAGAAACAGCTGGTAAACAATGTCAAGTAACATTACATTTACCTCAGAAAAGCCATTCAAAGTCCCCAGTCTTTTAGTCGGCTCCAAAAAAGCGATATTTTCCAACCTGATCTCATGACGAAAACGTACCTGTGGGAACTTTTTTGCAAAATGGCAAATATGTACCAATAAGTACATCACTACAGTTTCCAACAGAAATGAATAGTAAAACAACAAGCACAAGGCTAATTTAGGCCCTATGAAATCTGTTTTATTTTTTCCTAAAATCATTTTTTTTTTTTTTTTTTTTGGATTCTGATTTTTTTTTCCGTTTTCATTTTTCTTGACTCCGTTTTAATAGTTAAATACAATTTTATTAATCAAAAAGCATGTCTTTAAAAAGCATGTAAATTAAAATCATGAAACCTATACATTTTCACATCAACTTATTCACATCAACTTATAACCTACCTGTGTATTCATTATTTATTTTTTATTTAATATGCTGTCATGTTTCATTATTTAATGAATTATTAAATCTGCAATGAAACAAGTTTTTTTTTTATTACAGCTGTTGTTCAAATGTTTACATTTTAACATTGAAGTATAAACATAATTATTAGGGATGCACGATAAATATCGGCTCTGTGTAGTAAATGCTGCTCCACGTGAAAGCACGCACGTGTAGAGATTTACCGCTGATTACAGAACCGGCTTTACTGACGAGATGCGCATCACTAATAATTATATCCAAAAGTTGATAGAAACTGCCTATGTTTAGGCTATATACAACTCAAAGTACACACAAAGTTTTTATTTGTGTTGTTAGATGTATTTGATTAAATGTTTAATTAAACTTTGTTTTCAGCTAAATGAAAACTTTAATTGCTGATTCTGTGCTGCATTAATTTTGTAGTACTTGGTGTTCTTTTCCTTTTAGATCCACATTTTCTATGATGTAACATTTAAAATGTCTTCTAGGCAAGATAATTACCTTTAATAATCTCAGTTAATTGATTTCGGAACAGCTCAAATGAATGATGCTAGTATAATCATATTTTTTCTGAGACTCTTGCATGAATGCTCTGCTTCAGATCTATTGGATGTTGCTTTACTCTCATGTTTTGGATGCATATCATGTTGCATGACCTAAACTTCTGAGGTTTTGTTGTCAGACAGATGCATTATAGATCACAGACCGATTCAGTTCTGCTGTAGAATCTCCTAATGTGACTTTGATATTGTTGGGATCTCAATAACCTTTCATGCCCTGAGCGACCTGGAGGTCTTTGCTTAAATAGAGTGAGTCTGCAGTGTTGTTTGAGGGAACGATATTCCCTTAGATGCTGTGCTTGTCAATGTGGAAGACAGACAATATTAAATCTAAGAAATATCTGCAGATCCCCTGTTATAGTGATGTGATGCAATGACAAAGAAGCATCTGACTGGTTAGGTTCAAGCCCTGCTAAAGTTTTATGAGAAGCTTTTATTTTGACAGCAACAGGTCTTTTATTTAGACAGCGTTAAGAACGGCAGCACCTCAGTGCAGATGCACGTTATATTAAATGTGAAATTTTAAAATTGAAAGACTGAAATGTTCTTGTAAAACACCCTCTAGTAATCTTGAATTCATTTTTGATGAATTTTAAAATTAACTTAAATAAAATTCTCTGATCTTCATTTGAGAAAAGATTCCCAATGAGTACAAATACACCAGATTTTAATTTATACAAATATTATATTAGGTTTACAGAACCAAAAAGCTGCTAAAGCATAAATCTGTTTATTTTATAGATTTCTTTATAAAGTTCAAATTTATTTAAAAATGCTTGGATTATTATAAATTAATTTTGCAATAAATTTTAATTTAGTAAATGTGTAAAATCTACATTTCATTGCAGCAATTGTTATGCATGTTATTGTTTTTAAAATTAAATAGTGTGATTTCATTTATATCAGCTTTATATCAGCCATCAGTCACCCTCCTCTATAAGAAATCAGTAGCGGGATCTTAATAAAATAAATAAGATCTAAAAATCCATGTTGGTTGACCCCTAGAAAAAAAACATTTTGCGATCTTTAGGTTGCCTGAATGACTAGTAGACTAATCTGTTAAGAAGGGTTTACCTGACCCCGATCGGACGTGATTCTACATAACATGCTCTTTCATTCAGAAACCGATAGTTTTAAAAAAGGCTGTTGGCTGACCATTGTGGCCCTATCCCTAGTTTTGTCTGTCTTTTTGAATGCCTACCAAAGCACAAACGTGTTTTACTGCTGTAGCATGTGATGTCTAGGTGGACTTGAGTCTTATCGTCAAACCCGCTGACTGAATGACACATCAAGCTTCTGACTGCTGCAGCCTCTAGGCCTTGTCTTCAGAGAAGGCATTTCATCTTCTGTTTTAGTGCAGCATGACTGTCATTTCAGAAACAGCCGTTATGTGAATGACTAAATTTTCAGCTTGACACCCGTAGCCTGCAATGTTAGCATAATTGCGTCCCTCCCCACATGTTTGAGATCCTCTGCTGGAGTGCCATTACTATTGCTGTTTTCAGTAGCGTTTCTGGTGCCGTAAGGGAAGTGAAATTACAGGCGTGACTGAATCGAAACTGTCTCAGCTAGTTACAGCATTGTGCACGTGCTGCATTTAATAAAGCTTAGGGATGATAATTTTTTTAAAGTTTTGTTACTATTTTTTTTTTATTATACATTAATAAAACTTTTTTAAGGAGCTTGTTTATATGATTGAACCCTTAGTCAACATTTGCCTAATTTTCATTTTATCCTTTCATCCAACATAAGCTGCAGCTGTAAAGGTCATCTGAGTAAGAGATAAAAACGCCATTTAATCCTTTACTAATTTATTTATCATTGTTTTCTGAATAAATTAGAACTAAATATGAATTAGCATTTTCTTATTTAAAACCGCTTCACATCATTTTAAATGACATTATCACTTTATAATTAATAATAATTATTATTATTATTAATACATTTAATATTAATAAAAATAATAAAATATATTACATTAGTAATAATTATAGTAATGAATTTCATTAATAATAATATGATGTAATATGACACAGTTTTTTTTTGATTTTATTTGTTGTTGTAGTTTTAAATGCCTTTTTTTTTTTTTTTTTTTTTTTTTTTTTTACATAATATGAATTATTAATCCCATTTAATAAATATTTAGTTCACTGTATTTATATACCTTTGGATATTTTACATACTGTTAATCTTATATAATAATAATAATATATTATAATAATGTAATATTGCTTAAATGTATTTCTTTACATAGCCTCATGTGTGTGCGGTGTGTGTGTTAAAATACATATACCCACACAAGTATATATCTAAGGATTAATAATTTAGCATCTTTGCATTTTATTTTATAATGAAATATTTCAGAATCTGACACTGTTTGCAGTGAATCAAATCTTTATTCACAGGAAAACATCCCAATGTCTGATTACTCATTCGTGCAAGCAAGCCAAGAGTGTGTGTTTGTGACGCAGACATGACGCGACGTACAGCGCTCAAGCTACAGTACACACTTTCACTTCAAATGACTAATTAACTGATTACTGAATGCTTTTGTGCTGAAGCCGACTAATCGATAAGCTTAATTGATTAAATGAAAGGCGATTAATTGATCATGAACATCTTTAAGTTATCCAGCTTCAAAACAAAACCCAGGAGGAGTTTTTTTTTTTTTTTTACAAAATAAAACTGATGAGGTGTCAAACACTCCGTCGACCTCTTGTTTAGTGACCTATCAAAGTCACCGAGATAATGAGCGTTGAGCAGGATCAATCATTAGTCTGTGCGCTGTGCTCACACTGCTGCCTGAGGTTATAACTCCTAATGGCGTCTCTGTGTTATTGTTATCTGATATTGAATGTTTTGACATGTATTATGGGACCGTTGAGTTGGCTGCTTATGAACGCTGTGTTCCACCTCTTCCTTTAGGCTGTGTGCAAATATGCTAACCTGTGGCTTCCTGTTGCAGGCTGTCACGAACATAATAGGGTTTTGTGTGTGCATTTGCATGAATGCGTGGCTGTGTCATTCTGTTTGTTTGTGTAACTGAACCTTTAGTCAACATTTGCCTAATTTTCATTCTATTTTTTCACCGAACATAAGGTGCAGCTGTAAAGGTTATCTGTATAAGAGATAAAAAAAGACCCATCCTTTGCTAATTAAATTATGATTAACACTTAGTGTAGTAGAGGCTTTTTTTTTCTGTAATGAATGACAGTTTTATTTTATTACACCGTTATAGTATTTATTAATGTTTTGAACTACATTTAATTTATGTTTAGTTTTAGTTTTTTTTTTTTTTAATTATATAATTTTTATTATTTTTAAATATTTCTATTTATTTATTTACTTATTTGTATTTGGTTCAGTTAGTTCACAAGGTAACATTTTTTAATCTAATACTTATACTATAATGTCTTAAGGTTGAATTTAGCTGGATGCTAACATTTGCATGCAAACGGTTACAAACACACCTGCTGCGTTTCTTATCATATCTTATGCAAAAATGATGCAAAACAATTAAATATCATTGTTGTGTCGCCTAAGGATTTTGCACAGGCAGGAGACAGTAGTAATGTTTAAATGCAACGCTGTGTGTTGAAAATGCATTTAAGTTCTAAAGACGCTTATCCCGTCCTTCCTTCTGGGTGAACTCTCTGCTGCTGACTAGGTAGTTATAGACAGACTTATCAAATTTGCCTTGTCATGTACTTATGAGGGCTCCCTACTGAATGCTAAATCTCCACAGTGCTGCACGTTTCTTCACCTCGTCTGCTTTTACTAGGAAACGACATCAGGAAAATGACTGTTTCGTTCTGATAATGTCTTCTCAGTGAAGGTGGCTTGATAACACATTGTCATAATTAACAGCGGGAGTCTTTGGATTTTCTTTAAGCTCTGTCTTTTTAAGTTGGTGACGTCTCAATTAAAGAATCATGGCATATTGTGTACTGTTGATGACGAATGGTTAGTGGAAAAACCCCCAAAAAAATTCTGCTGAAAATTATTCTGAAGTTTCTTATCATTTCTTATTCATTTCTTACCATTTGTTGTGGTTAATGATGCTAAAATACACGGAGAAAGCATATTTGCAAGAACGAGAACAACTAGGGAAAAAAACAAACTTCCTCTCTTTGTTGTAAAGAGCAAGAGAGAAGGAAACCTAAAATGCACAAACCCGCTTGAACATGCATCACAAGGTGATTGTGTAATGTCAGGGCTTTCCAGGAAGAAACAGTTGTCTACCATTCATGGAAAAAACGGGGAATAATATAATTGTGATTTACAGGCCTATAGAAAGGTCATGGAAATATTTCAAAATCTTAAAGTCATGGAGTATTTTTATTTTCCTTGGTTGTTCTTGGGCCTTTGGGCAATGACATAATGGTGTTTTGGGGTCCATGGCATTAGAAAGTTTGCAAAACCAATTTATCTTCACAATCTAATATCCCATAAATTGAAAAAAAAATAATAATAAATAAAAAAGACACGTGTCAATACAGTTTCTTGTTTCCAGTACATTTCAGGCAGGGTTTTCTGTTGGTCAGTCTCACAGCAGTGGTGCCTGCACACCTCAGTCCTTGAGGTTAAGTAAACATTCTCTTTTTTACAGGAAGTACCTTTTCACTTAGTTTTCCCGAAAGGAAGCAGGAGCATCTCTTTCTGTTTCAGAACTGGCTTCGTTTTTGCTTGTTTACTTCAATCACACCATCATGTTTCATATTTCTTTTCTCATTTACCAAGGTGCTGTTTTTCTTGGAAAACACCATTGTTCTTCTCTCCTCAGCGATGGCTGCCAAGGCCACATGTGGCACCGACTATGAAATGAAAAATATGCTTTGGTGTGAAGGATAGAGGTACTTTTTCATTTGGCTCCACAGTGTCGTATCTCTCTCTATCTATCCCATAAATAGTGCATACAGAGCCTATTCAAAGGCCGTTTTGGTAAGCTCCACAAGTCGAGGAATGGAGATGCATCACGTTGTTCATTGATTTCTGTCGCCGAGCTGCCGCAGCCATGCGTGGATTTCAAACACAGCACCACCAAGGCAGTAAACAATGAGTTGTAAATGAGAGTAAAGCCACATGCCTGTTGGGAACAGATTGCGCGTGTTGAGAGAAGGGATGAAGATCTTACCAACGATAAGCTGCTGAAGAATCTGCGACTGTGAGAACGCTGGAGTGGGCAGAGGAGGAGACAGACTCTAGTTCGTAATCCTAATTCTCTCAGTACCAGACACGCAATCCCTCTGATACTCTCTCTTCTTGTGACTGTGGTGGTTGTAATTAAGTGACCAGAAACTCTTCAGGAGTTTGAAAGCAGATTTGAATGACGCTTTATAGGGCTGGTTATTTTGCTTGCGAGTCAAATGAGTTGAGTCGTGAAATGTTACATCTGAAGTGGAGGATTCTTTTGTTAAGACTAAAGCAAGTTGATGATCTTATGGTTTTCTGCTTTGATAAGACCAATTTTTCAAGTGCAGACTTGATGCCCAGGTTGGCCTGATTAGATTTTTACGCTAGACTGGTTTACCTGATGTGCTCAGCGGTTTTGAATGTACAGACGTTTGAGGAAGACAGATGCCTTGTTGTCAGGTTCTGTAATGAAAAGACATCCATCTTAATGACAAACACATTACACTGACAAACTCTGAGAAGATTTTGGCTTTTTAGTAGGGCTGTCATTTAAAATTAAATAATTACATAATTACATTTTATTGCAAATTACCATTTACATCATATGTTATTGATTTTATTACATTTTATTAATTGAATTAATTATACTTAATAATATCCATCTGCATTTAAAGAAAAAAGTGTATATTTATATAAATATGTGTTCTTGTGGCTCAGTGGTAGAGCATTGCGTTAGCAGCGCAAAAGGTTGTGGGTTCGATTCCCAGGGAACACACATGGTAAAAAAAAAATGAATAGTCTGAATGCACTGTAAGTCGCTTTGGATAAAAGCGTTTGCCAAATGCGTAAATGTAAATGTATACATTACTCTGTTTGCAGTGCGTATGCGGTGCATATTTTTTCTGCACTCATGTTAACGGATTAAAGCGTTCCCACTGCACACGGTTGCGGTCCGGCAGTGCATTCCAGGAGCGGTGCATCTGCAGCAGAGTCTATTTTAGCTGCGCTGCAAGTGAAGAATTAAAGTAACAGCGCATTGTTTTTGTGTCAAGGATTGACACAAAAATGTAGAAATTACACCATAAATGCATATAATTAAGGACTGCTGTTTTCACAGTTAACACATAGGCTATGGCTTTTGGGCTAGGTTTAAAGGAAAAGAGCACTTCTAGATAAACAAGGCAATAAAAGATGGCATTCGTGGAGGTAGGAAAACAAAGTTCTTTATGAACCACAGTGAGCACCTGCTGCTTCTGCACTGCTTATGCACTGCAAATGTGTGAACCTGGTGTAAAAGGCCACCTCACATACAGCGCACAAAATCAGGCTTGTGCTGTGTGTAAGCTATTGTGCAACAATTGCATGATTGTAAAAACATAAAAATGCAGTGCATGATCAAATATTTAGGTGAGATAAATGTTTTTTTTTTTTAAATAAAAAAAAAAATGACCCCCTCCATCCGTCAAATTAAAAAAAAACCCTCTCACAAGAGTCACCTAATAAAAGAGGGGAATTCATTTTAAAAAATGAAATTCAAGCCCTGAATAAATTTGTAAAATTCCTGATTGGAGTCTTACTAGAGTTACTTATTGGAGTCTTTGCGTGGAGGACGGCGTTCAAGAGGGCTCCTCGAGCTGAAGGGATCCCCCGAATTTGGTGGAGATCCGCCGGCACGTTCGTGAGATAGTGACACCAGTCAACACTTTCACTTCAGTAAGGTCTCTTGTTCAGGCAGAATTCAAGCGTTGTCATATTCGATAAGTGCCCTGTTAAGTGGACTTCACATGATATTCCGCCATTATTCCAGTTCCAAGGGAATGTACACGTTACATTCAAAGGACATTAAAGTGCGCGAGATGTGAATTTAAATTGTATTTATTTACAGCGGTATATTATGTCACACTTTACATTCCTCTAGTATATTTCATCTGTATGTGAAGACAGTAGCGCAAATCCTTGAATGAATGTTGCGAAGTGAAATAAACTTGAATGGAATAAAGTTGAATGGAATTGAATTGAATTAAAGTTGAATACACTTTAACTTTACTGTTCAGTGCACTGATGTCAGACTCATTTTGGATAGTAAAGTTTATTGTTAAATTGTTAAATGCCCTGTCTCCATTACATATCTTTATCACGTCATTATAAGTGTTTGATCACCACATTTAAATGATCATTGCAAAAAATGTTTATGTATATATATTCTGTTTATGTATATACTGTATTCTATATATAGTACCAGTCAAATGTTTGGACATAGGAAAATGTCCAAACTTTTGACTGGTACTGTACTATAATATATACAAAGAATATCGGCCGATATACCGATATCAGCCTTTTTTTTACGCCCTAATTTGGGTATCTGTATCGGCCCCCAAAAAACCCATATTGGTCAGACTCTAACTGTTATATTATGTATATTTAGCAGAAATTTTTATTTTTTATTTTTTAACAAATCAGTTTCTCACACACACATATATATATATATATATGTATATATATATATATATACTATATATATATATATATAATATATATATATATATATATATATATATATATATATATATATATGTATATACATACATACAGTATATATACAGTCTATATATATTTTTTAATGTATTTTATTTTTTTCCCTTTAAAAAAAAAAAAAAAATAAAAAAAACCTGCACTAGTTTTTTGATGTGTCTTATTGGTTTCAGAGTTGCAGTGGGTTTCCCTCTCTCTGCTTTGAGTCTGATGTCAGTAAACATTAACCAGACTCAATATCTGGCATTGATCCGACTGGATGCTTTGACACAAACACACTGTGCGGCCATGCAAAGCAGTGCACAGTTCCAGAGAAACAGTTTAGCTGTCGATGCTTGTTCTGGGAACCTGCACCGATCCATGACTGTGAACTTGTTTTGAAGTCTTAAACGACTTGCACTACTGTTCTGGAGCAGGGAAAAAGCTCAGTCAGCATGCATTGGTCCCTGGTGGTCTAAAGAAGAAAAAAGAGGCATATTAAGGGCTGTTACAATGAGAGATGAAGAAATTGGGAATGGGCAGGCGGGTACAGTAGGAGGGGCTGAATTTGCAGTGTTTGCGGGCAGCTTTTGCAATAGAAATAGAAAGTAGTCTGAGTGGGAGAACTTAAAATTAACATGCAGAAGATAAAAGGAAGACAGTATATGGAGAGTGGGTGATGAATTTTACCCAGTGCTGAGATTGTGACTGTTTCAGTTTTAGCGCTCGTGCTTCTGCTTCTGCTAGCGTGCTGATTGCAGTACT
Organism: Cyprinus carpio; assembly: GCF_018340385.1. Taxonomy (NCBI): domain Eukaryota; kingdom Metazoa; phylum Chordata; class Actinopteri; order Cypriniformes; family Cyprinidae; genus Cyprinus; species Cyprinus carpio. The sequence goes on along the minus strand of NC_056616.1, from coordinate 28,075,100 downwards.
TTCTCTCTCTTTCTCTCACCCTTTATAGAGTCCAAAATACAAAAGCAGTTTTTGCTGCCATTTCATTCTGTCAGGATCACACAGTCCATTTTCCTTTTCCCCTCGCTTTCTGTTTGACCTAAAACCTGCCTTTTTCTGATCCCTTCTTGAATCCTATTTACCCCCCTATGCCAGCCCCATTTCCTCTCCATTTTCTTTAAGACAGGAAGCACGAGTCATTTCCGCACTGCAAATGGAACACAGTGTTCAGTGTACAAAATTGAAAACATTGTAACAAGGTGTATGATTAGTAAGGTTAATCTATAACTAGTTAATCTGTAAATTAAATTTTAAATTATTTTCTTTGTGTGTGTGTATGTATGTGTGGGTTCATGTGGCACCTGTCCTCTCCGCTGGTCTGACACAAGCCACTCAGCATCCGTCCCCGGTCAGTCAGACCTCACGCTTGTGTTTCAGCCAGTGAAGGTTGTCTGAGGTTCTGTGTACTGTTTGCACTGTGTTCTGACCCTTTGGGCGCCGTCGCCGCAGTAATCGCATGTGGGCCGTAACCTTGTTGCTCGTTGACGTCACTGGCGCCCGCTGCCGTCTCCGAGACGGGAATCGCTCAGCCGGAGTGCTGCAGACAGATGGCAGGCACATTCAAACATGATAGGATTACGCCGGACATATTAGAGTTTTCAGGTATTAAAATCCTCCTGAAAAAGCAATTTCGATAAAGCAGAATCTGTGTTTGGATTTAAACTGATTTATGTTGTAGACACATTATATTGTGTGACTTTCTCACACAATAAACAAGCCATAACAATTACAGATAATTTAAATTATGTGACCAAAAAAAAAAAAAAAAAAAAAAAAAAAAAAAAAGATTCAGTTTTGATTCAGACAGATTTACTGAAAATTCATGGTGTATAGAAACCTTTATTTTATGCGTTTCAAGTGAATTGGATAAAATATTTTGGAAAAAAAGATTGAACAGTTTTTATTTACATTTGTTTCATGTATGTTTTTATTTTTTTTCTCTTATTTGCTTATTTGTAACTATTTTGTTTACAAAAAAAAATAATTCATAGTTTATCTTTGCATTCAGCATACAATTTTTAAATGTAAGTAGTTTAAATGTAAGTTATATATATATTTTTAATTTAGTTTTTTATATTTATATTTATTGAAAATTATTATATTCCGTTCTCCTAGTTTTCTTACTGATATCTAGTGCCAGTTTAACAGGAAGTGATGGTTTTGTTCTCTTTGATGCGTTGGATGGAAACAGTGCTTGTTCGCAAATGTTTTATGTGATATTCTAATTTTGCTCATAAGTTAAATTCGCAACTTTGGATGGAAACCCTAATCGCCTCAGGTCCTGTCTTTCTTTTTGGTCATTTTGTTTTTAGATGATATAGCCTACATGACGAAGCCGTTTAAATGCTATTCCTTGATTAAAATTCCCTACTGTTTTTGTCTTGTGTTTTAATATATTGGCTAACGTTATATGAAGATGAAGAATTCTGTCCGGCTTCTGATGGATTTTTCATGGATCTGCATTTCCCCAGCTGATTTTAATAAATAAGCATTGGCTGACGTTGAGTGTGTTCTCTTCTATTTTTTCTTTTTAACGACCGCCTAAAATTAAATCATGATAACACAAGAGTATGGCATAATTGTAACCTATTTTAGCAGAATTCATTGAGGGATTTGTCAGTGTGATTCATAGATTGAGTTTTTCAAATGTAGGCTATTATATATATATATTTTTTAAACCATCTTTTGGAGGTTTCTTGCTTTTAGACTAGTCGACTAGTCGGATACAAAACTTCTGTTTAAACGACAGTCAAATTAGTCGTTGCGCACATATATGCTTTTTCAGTTAACAGAACAATTACATGTTTTCAGTAATTTTAGGTAACTATAATAACCCTGTGTTCAATTAAATTAATATAGTAAATTAAAATACCTATATTAATCAAATAAAATACCTGTATTTCTCTTTGCCTTTTCGGGCTGTAGATTCAGCATTGCAGGAAGCATTGGTAAGAATAAATACTGCTTGTGTTCATCTTCTTAACCAGTTGGAGGACTTCAGGACACCTTTGTCTATCAGCTTATCTCCAGCCTGGAGTCCTCAGCTAAAGACATTTGTTTCCACTTTTTGTGTCTTTTCTTTTTCAATCAGTATGTTTGGTGTTGAGTGGTTATCTTTGAAAGCAAAGAGAGTTACATGATTAGGACACACTTAAAGTTAGGCCAGCAGTCGATAAACTGATCTCATTTCACTGGAGCCAGTTGGCTGGTATTGGGAGACTGTGCCGAGGCTGCAAATGACTTTATCCAGTCCAAAGAGTGTGTGTGTGTGTGGGTGTCTCTCTGTGTCAAGAGCTTTTTTCCTCTCTCTTTGGTGCTGTCTGATGCTCTCCAGGGAGAACAGCAGGTCTGTTTCTCTTGACCTGCTAACTAACACCCCTGGGGAGAGCGTGTTTTACTGTGGTCTAAAAACACTTTCTTGTGAGTTTTAGAATGGATGAGCTGGAGTTGGATTACTTAACACACAAATTACTGAGGATATTTGATCCTTCTCCAGTCATTGTTTCTCTGGGATCATCAGTGCCGTCCTGTCACAGTGAAAAATGAGTTCTGCCTATTTCTGCTTATCTTTGTTTCCTCTACACACCACACATCATTAGTAAATAATGCAGCTGCTTTTCCCCTTCCACTTAATAAATTAAGAGTTTAAGTAAACAAAAATTCAATAAAATGCCCAAAAATGAAACAAGTTTTTTTTTTTTTGTGTTTTTGAAATATTCAGCCATTTATCCAGTGATTTAGCCTATGCAATTTTGGTTTGCTCTTTTCTTTTAAAATGTCTTGCTTTGAGAAATATAGAAAAATAGTAAACGTGGAAAGCTGCTTTAATGGCATTTCAGATGTTCTTACAAATGCTCACTATAATTAACAAAATGCTCAAACACCCTTTTTTAAGCTTAAAACACATTGCACAAATATGTCATTTATATCAGTAATTTTATGCACAATTAAATGCAGAACAGTTAGCTTTTTCTCTTTTGCATTAACAAGATGCGTAAGTGTGCTTTGCATTTTTAATTACAGTTATGCAACATTGATTTAAAAGGATATATAAATGGATATATAGCCTTTGTGTCTAAAACTGTGTTTTATACGATTCCCAGTCCACCTCTCCATGAATATAAAAACTCTCATATTAAATGCCTTTTGCACGCAAACATGTCCGAGGAGTCAATCATTGATTGAAAGCCTGTTGCTTTGTCAGCATCGAGGGGAAAGCATGCAAACAGACTCACATGATCCGTGTTTCGGTGAAGAGCCGGAGTGTTTGAAATGCAGGTCTTAGGAAAATGTTACATAATGTCATGACTAATAATGAGGCAGAAACTTCTCATTGGATAAGGCCATGCAGGCTCATGAATAATTATTAGACACTCCTGTAGTGCATGCAAACATCCTGTGATGTTCACTCGAGGTTGAGTTCAAATTTAGAAGATAATATTATTAAATTCTATTAAAATTAATGGTTAAAGTAAAATTAATTAATAGTACAATTTAATTATCATTTTGTATCCAAATAATGTCACTCTATAATGCTCACTTTTTATTACTGCTATCTTGGCACTGCTGTCTCCATACAGAAGGTCTATAAGGAGAATGGCCACACTTCACATCATCACTCAAGGTTATTTTAAAGCTAGACCTAACGTATTTTTCATTTTCGTTCATTGTTAATTAAAGTCTTAATTTTGATTTTAATATGTCTTAAATTTGTGGACGGAAAGACCAGAATTTTTTTTTTGTTTGTCTTAATTTTTTGGATTTAAAAGTCCATGATTTCATTAAATAAACATGAGTGCTGCACAGGTGCTTTGTGTACTGCTATTACTGGAGAAAACACCATTTTTCTACCATTCTGAAAGCGCTACCTTCCAGCAAAAAATGATTGTGCATTTTAAATAAGCTTGTTGTTTTTGTTCAGATCAATGTGAAATGTTACGCCCCTTACCATACTGTGATGCTGTGTCCCGGTGTGACAAGACAAAATCAATAAAACCCATTACAAACGAGGCATTTGTAGCATCCAGTGGGGAAATAATTACTCATTATAATGACTTGTGCTGTCTTTTTACATGTTGCATAGCATCATGCCACGTACACATAAAACAATGTCTGCATTTGTGATCGGAGAAATGACAAACAACAAACGCTACTCTTCACTGCTCAAAACTTGCAGTGGCAAATCCTTTCCTTTATGTATGAGTACTTACTTGCTGTGTGTGAGTATTATTTGTTTGTAAGAAGGCATGGTTGGTTGCTCTCCCAGGAAACAGTCCTTGTTTGGGGAAGTTGTGGCCTAATGGTTAGAGAGTTTGACTCCTAACCCTAAGGTTGTGGGTTCAAGTCTCGGGCCAGCAATACCACAACTAAGGTGCCCTTGAGCAAGGCACCGAACCCCAAACTGCTCCCTGGGCGCCTCAGCATAAATGGCTGCCCACTGCTCCGGGTGTGTGTTCACGGTGTGTGTGTGTGTGTGTGTGTGTGTGTGTGTGTGTTTGTGTGTGTGTGTGTGTGTTTGTGTGTGTGTGTGTTTGTTTGTGTGTGTGTGTGTGTGTGTGTTCACTGCTGTTGGGATGGGTTAAATGCAGAGCACGAATTCTGAGTATGGGTCACCATACTTGGCTGTATGACACATCACTTGTCCTCCGAAAAATGCGTTGCACACATCTGAATATTTGGGTTGGAACCGTTCTGGAACAGTGTTGTAAATACAACTTAACCACTGATTTCTAGTTTTATCCTCTTTTGGAAGGCCAAACAAAGTAGTTTCGCTTTCGCAATGAAACACACAGCATCTCCACGACATGGCTGTGGCGGCGGCAAAAATACCACAGCAAGAAAAAAAGTTACGCCTTCTTTCTTTGCGTGAACATTTGGGTCGTGTTATGCAAATCTTCCCACACAGTAACGTAGACAAATGGGGGCGTGTTTAAATGAGGCGTTTTAGGAGGGCGTGGACGAGTCTTAACTTTTGTAAAGAATATCTCTTTGGGTTTGAGACTTTAGTCTTTGCAACTTTAGGTATCTTATCTATACACAAACAGTTGTAACACTCCAAAAAACTTGCAATCGCATCATATGACACTTTTAATATAATAATTGATCATTTTGACTCATCCATTTTCTTAACGGTTTAAAGGCTCAAATGTGAAGAAGTGTATCATTTTATAAAACTTTTTGTTTTTGTGAAAACTTGTATCTGAACTGTAAATCATACTTTTTACAGTCATTTTACAGTTTAATATGTAACTAGACATTGTCATATCCCGATTATATGGTATTAATTTTATTTGTGCAGGTCTTAAAGTCTTAAATTTAATCTTAAAAATCCTGCAGAAACCCTGGTCATTTTTATTGACATTTAATGATAAATTGGTTGTTAATGCTACTGTACAAAATCTGTGTAGGCCTCAAAAACCATGTGCACATAGCCCATTTTTATCCACAAATAAAATGATACCTGACATATGTGAGCATTGATATTTTTTCTCTCTTAGTTAAGTGTGTCTGCTCATTTGGCCTGAAATGGATCCGTTAAGAATTTCGTCGAAATTATTTAATGCTGTTGATCCTTGATTAGCCCAGTCACTTGTATGTTAGTTGCTGACATTTTACTTTTTGTTTTGTAATTTCTATGAAGTTTTACCTTTGCTGTGAAGAAATTAACCAAAATTCACAAAGGTAACCTGTTCATCTCTCACTCTCTCCTCAGATGATGCAGTTTTCTTGGGACAATTACAAGCGCTATGCCTGGGGCTCCAACGAACTGCGTCCCATCTCTAAGCAAGGCCACTCCAGCAATTTGTTTGGTGAGTGTCTGTTTAGAGTGTCTATCTGACCATGAAACTATGACTGGGGCACGTACAACTTCACGTCCCAACAGTAAATTGGTAAGCAGTCAGAACTGTCAATCAATGCTGCTCAGGTGGTTAGGTCACCTCCATCAAAAAGGCTTTTGATTCCTCTCCGGTCTGTCTCACTTCACAAGCTCTGTCTGGGTCTATTTCTGCTTTCAAGAGGACAAACAAAACCATTTCTGACTTCATCGGGTAGGAATAGCACGGTCACACCGCACAAATATAGTTCCATGATCCTCTTTGGTGCCTTTTTCTCATTAATGTGTTTTCTTTGCCTGTAAAGAAATGTTGTTTTGCTGCTTTTGCCCGTCACCCTCTTGACCTGTTTCTATTTTGAAGCTGAAAAGCACAGGTTGTGAGTGGGCATACTAAACTGTGAATAATACATGAAGGACTGTCCATCTTCCTGTGAGGAAGATGGACAGTAAGAGGATGCAGCAACAACACATTGAGTACGTTTACATGGACAACAATACTCCGATTTTAGTATGATTATGACAATACTCTGATTAAGAATCTACCATGTAAACAGAGATTTTTGATTACCTTCATCTGACTAATGTCATAATCGCAGTAAACACTAATTGAATTAAGACATGTGGAGTATTCCTATTTTAGTCGCATTATTAAAGTGCAGTAAAGACATGTACACTTCTTAATTGCATTATTACCGTCGTGTAGGACTTTTCGCCACATTTTGCGACAGGATACACACACGGCATTGGTCAACTGTCTGACGGCAAACAAAAGAATAGCAACAATGCCTTATTCAGAATAAGGTAGATAATTAGATTACTGATGTCCATGTAAAGGTAGTCAGTTATCACACTCTTATGCTACATGCATGTTGTAATATGCATCATTTAGCTCATCCAAGAAATGTAACGGTGCCTTCTAAAAGTTTGGAAACACCCTAGTTTAGTTTAGTTTAGTAGATTATTGGGTCAGCATAATTTTTTAGCTTCACTGATTGATTAACAATTAAAGGGATACTCCATCCCAAAACAAAATTGTTTAGTTGTGTACACTTAAAGGGTTACTCCACCGCAAAATGAAAATTTTGTCATTATTTACTTACCCCCCTGTCACTCCAAACCCGCAAAAGCTTCGTTCATCTTTGGAACACAATTTAAGATATTTTGGATGAAAACCGTTAGGCTTGAGACTGTCCCATAGATTGTCAAATAAATAACAGTGTCAAGGTCCAGGAAAGTATGAAAAGCTTCGTCAGAATACTCCATCTGCCATCAGTGATTCAACCGTAACGTTATGAAGCAACGAGAATACTTTTTGTACACGAAGAAAACAAAAGCGTAGTGCCATTTTTGCAATTCTGAGCAGTACGCAGATGGTGTACGCTCTTCTGTGTCAGCTGCGCCACAAGGATACATTTAAGTGTATTTATGCTTTGGTTTGAAAGCAAACAGCGCATCGGCGCAGCATTGCTGACACAGAAGAGCGTACACTGCCTGCGTACCAGTCAGATTTGTCAAAATGGTGCTACGCTGATTTGGAGAGACACAGAGGAGAGGAATTGTTGAATAAAGTCATTATTTTTGTTTTCTTCGTGTACAAATGTATTCTCGTCGCTTCATATCGTTACAGTAGAATCACTGATGACAGATGGAGTATTCTGACGATGCTTTTCTTTCTTTTCTGGACCTTGACACTGTTATTTATTTGGCAGTCTATGGGACAGTCTCAAGCCTAACGGTTTTCATCCAAAATATCTTAAATTGTGTTCTGAAGAAGACTTTTACGGGTTTGGAATGACATGGGGGTAAGTGATTAATGACAAAATTTTCATTTTGCGGTGGAGTAACCCTTAAAGTACACAACTGAACAATTTTGTTTCATTTTCTCTAAAACCTTACTTTGAAACCTAGGGCATTTTAAAACTTTTGAAATCTCTTTACAGATAAAAACTTATGATGCACCCTTTTCGTTTCTTGAGAAGTGGTTGATTGCATTATGATTCAGGCAAAAACACTGGCATGTTCTGTCTTGAAACACATTTGGAAATTGTGTAATTGTTGCATTTCACTGTTCTTCATTATATTTTTATACTGTTATTAGTTGTTTGTTTATATAGACTGAAGAAAAAAACAAAACTATTTGACTCAGAAATTGTAAGTAATTCCACAAATAATTACGAAGAAACAGTAAATAACAGTGAATTATTTACTTGTAAAACATACTGCAATAATCTTTGTTTTAGTTCCAACGGCAGAAACATTTACATTTACATAAAATAAACATTTACAGCATAGTCATTAGTTCATTAAAAAAAAATAATGTAAACGCAAGCAATTTTAAAATAAATACTTTTATTATTTGCAGTTGCAGACAATTCTGGTGCATCACTACTGAAAATCTGATAAAATGAGGGTTTGACTTTTGACTGCAAACTTTTTTTAACCCTTCAGACAATTTCCAGCCATGTATCCTCTTAATTAATTGACTTCTCTGAATCTTGTAAGTCATACATATCTCTGTTTTTTAGAATGGAGATTGAGTGTGTTATGAAAGATTCATCAGACGTGCTGCTGTTGTGTTGTAAACTCCACATAGTCAGTTGGCACTCCGCTGGAGGACAGGCTGGGGATTTACAGCGCACATTTGATTAACCTCTATAGTTTTGCTTCGGACGTGCCAGTAGAATATACAGTCTTAATTTATTTGGCTCAGACACTATCAGAATAACAATCTGGCAAGAAGTACATTGCACTCTTTCTCATGCACTCTAGCCTTGCGTGTGTGTGCGCTTTAAAACGGCTCCCATGTCAGTCAAAGCCAGACAGCTCTCTCACATGCTATTACCTCCCAGCCCTTTTTGTTGTGCAGTGTGTTTCCAGGCAGTTTTGAGTGCTCGTCAATTTCTCAAATAGTAAGGTTGGCCCCATGGGGCGTACAGCCACATCAGAGACCATTGAACACACGTTTTGTCTGGCAGGGTTTGCCATTTATAAATTTAGAGGTTGGGTTAATGGTACGTTGCCTCTGAATAAAAGATGATCTGGAATACGCTGGTCAGAGTTTTTGTACCTGACCAGGCAGCTGGAATGACTGTTTTGTGATGCTTTAGATCTCGTTCCTCAGTGAGATGTGAGCCGCTGAGCTCGGCCGGTCGGATCACACATGCTGATGCGTAGTGTAAGACCTTACTGGAAGTCGTGATCACCGGGGCGGTCACAAAAACAGACACTTTACAACCCACAGAGCTTTAGCACACAGAGAAATATCAGGCTGCACTCACGCCATATGGAAGTGCTTAGTCAAGACATTATGCCTGATTGTGCGTTCCGGACGTGTGAGTTTGTTGCCATGTGTCTTAAACTTATCCTGTGCCATGCTGCATGCACGCAGACGAGGAGCGCAAAGGTCTTTCTCTCACGCATTTGACCTCACTTACATTAAGTGCATTAAATCTTATGCAGTATATGGCAATTTTCTGATTAATTGCATTTAACCAACCATGAAAAAATCATTAAGGCTTCAGAATCTGTGGATTAGAGTGAGTTTGAATATTTCACACACTCTGGGTTTGTTTAAAGAGTAGGTCATATGGGTTTTTGAAAAATATCTCTTTTGCAGTTTATAATGTAGCTATCCTTAAATGAAAACAATCTGCAAAGTTGTTACTCAAAAAAGTGCATGATAAATAAAGATATTGTCTCTCAAAAGAGTGAATTGGTTCTGAATCGCCTTAACAAGTCATTATATTTTCGAATCTTTTGCTTGTTACGGGTATACGTCACTGGGTAACACATTTGCATAATTCCCACCTGCCCGCGAAATGCCTGACCTGCCCACAACCACTTCCGCTAGTTAGTGTGTTTACATGATGTTGAGAAGACGCCATGTTCAAGGATACCACAGATATACAATTCAAACTTTTTGTTATGTGCATGTCATTTTACCAAGGACTGCTTCTCTAATCTTGGCTTTTATCTTCGTTGGCTTCTAATCTTCCTTCTTAATTTGGACTAACAAGCTCTCTGAACCACAAACTGTAAGTAGTAAGATTGATACGTTATGTGTACGTTTTCAATTGAGTGCTCAAAAAAAAAGTTTTTGTGCTAATATGTGATGTATACCTAGAGCAGCTTTAGGTTTCCAGGTAAAGCACGATATTATTGTCTTACCGAAGTAGTTCTGATAATTTCCTGTGAACCCACTATTTCCTAAGAATGTGTTGATTATTCCAGACTGATGTTGTTCTAAGTACTTCATTTAATAATAAAGAATGTAGTTTAGCACACAGACTTTATAATCATTGTGAAATTGCTGTTTAATTTGCTGCACCGGCAGTCATAGGGTTAATGCAGGAGAGACGAGCGAGTGTTAGGCTGCTGCGCCTGTGATACTGTTCTGCATTCTGAATAAAAGTTAAGACAGAGCATCTTTTGTCTGTTGTTATTCAAAAATTGCAGTTGACATATTTAGGTTTAGCACTCGGCAACTGTATCCACCAAGTGTTCACAGTTTAGTAGCAAATCTTTAGCTGTGGGCACGATTCGCTTGCATAAGAGTTTTTGTATTTTATGTCATTATTATAAGAACGGATTGAAGCACTATATTGTTTTATGTAAAGGTGCTTTGTCAATGGTAGTGCTGGCTAACTGGCTCAAGGACTCCTCTGTGTGCCAATCACAAAAGGCTTGGCCAGCTGACCAATCAGAGCAGAGTAGGCTTATGGAAGGGAGGGGTTTGCTCCGAACTTGCTTGGAACGAATCATTACGAAATCATTGCAAATGACTCTAATATTAAATGTATATTCTGCGAAAATTACAATGTTTTCTGACCTTAGATGCATTTAAACCTGCTGTAGGGCGCTCCAACACAATATTAGGACACTTTAAAATACCATATGACCTGCTCTTTAAGGCCGTTGAAACTACATTATAGTATAGGATAGAAGCTAGGAGACTGTGTTAATCTTAAATTGATGTTTATCATTTAATAAGTTGATCGATTACACTGAGGACTGTTGATTAGTAATTTATTGAAGTTCTGGTACTTTTGACATTTCTGGTACTACAACAGCTACATAAAATATGTAATTTGAGGAGATTGGGATATGGTAGTGGAGAAAGTTTTGTAAGAAAAAAAAAAGCACCATTCTCTCCATAATTTGATTAAATTGAATGCTCCAGATGTCATTCATGTAAATTAAGTAGTACATAAAAATCTTTTAAATTAATTTGAGACATTAAGTTTATTAATTTATTAATAAGATGATCATGTTGTTTATCACCATTGCGTTTTTCAAAGTTTATTGCATATAGCACTTATTTTTTTTCCTCTATCATGCAGCCCTAATTGTTCTTAAAGCAATAGTTCACCCAAAAATGAAAATTCTGTCATTAATTACTCACCCTCATGTCATTTCAAACCTGTAAGACCTTGGTTAATCTTCGGAACACAAATTAAGATATTTTTGATGCAATCCAAGATCTCTCTGACCCTCCCATAGACAGTAAGGATCCTTACACGATCAAGGTCCAGAAACGTAGCAAGGAGATCATTAAAATAATCAATTTGACATCAGTGATTCAACCGTAATTTTACAAAGCTACGAGAATACTTTTTGTGCACAAAGAAAAAAAAAAAAAACGACTTTATTAAACAATTCATCTCGTCCGCGTCACCCTATAGTGCCATTTTGGCATTTGGTAAACAACGTATGTAACGGATGTACATGGATATTTCGTTTACGTTAAGATTAAAGCGTAAACAATGTATTAACATACGGTGCTGCTGACACAGAACAGCATACGTTGTTTATGTATTTGATACTCTCCAAAATGGCACTACAGGGAGAAGACAAATTGTTGAATAAAGTCATTATTTTTATTTTTATTTGCGCACAAAATGAATCAAAAATATTGTAATTTGTGTTCTAAAGATGAACGAGTGAGTAATTAATGACAGTATTTTCTTTTTTGGGTAAACTATCCCTTTAATTGTAATTTTAATGGCATGTCACTATCAATGCCAAGGTTTTGGGTTCAAATCTCAGAGAAAATGACAAGAGTAATCTGAAATAAAACATGTACCCTGAAAGCAATATAAATCACTTTTGATAAAAGCATTTGCCAAATACATAAAAAAAAAAAAAAAAAAAAAAAAAATTGGCTGAGATCAAACAGCATGGCGATAGCAATGCCAAGTTCATGGGTTCGATTCCCAGGGAAGTCATGAAACTTGAATGCAGTATAAGTCACTTTGCACATTAGCTTCTGTTAAATGCATTAATGTAGATGTTATAAAGAAGGTAATCTGTGTTGAAATATTTCACCAAATCCTATTTTGATGAGCAGGGTATAGACCAGTTTGCTAAACTTGATTTGCTGAACTCCATTTGATATTTTGCATTACAAAATCTACTCTTTGCATCACTCCACTTTCCAGACAACAGTATGTGATCGATGCGGAGTGTGGAAGCTCCATGTTCTGTATTCCAATACTGCTTTTGAATTTTGTTCCGAGAGATTGTTTGAAAGTTGACCTGAATATAGATTTCAGTGTCTGCATATCGCACATAGCTGATTCAGTCCAGCTGAATACTGGCCATTCTGTTCCTTGTGCCAATCATCTCAGCACCGAGAGGAGCAGATCCTCCAGACTGGATCCCTGTGTAAGAAACCAGCATGGACCGATACAAAATCTTGGCTAATGAAGCCGCTCAGGTACAGTATGAACTGTCTGCAGTTCCCGAATGTACGTGCTTGTCACTCACGACCACTTCCTCTAATAAAACACATAGGGAAAAGGCCTACTCTCCTTCTGTATTTTTCTCCACAATGTCCACCAGTCTGATTGTGATTTGGAAATAACCATTTCCCAACAGTGAATGAAGCCATTGTGTGATGGTCCCTGCCATGAACTGTGCAATTAAATAAAAACGCATCACATTTTTTTAGAAGTGCAGAAGAGCATAGATAAGTGGTAGGAAAGAGGAAGAAAGTGTCAGTCTTGCTCTAAGCCCTTGTGTGCTCATTTAGCACAGTGGCTGCTGAACCGTGATGTTCTGTCAGTATACAGCCTCACTTGTATTAATGGCCCAACAAAGGTCGTATGCTTAGCTGTGTGTTTGGGGCACAGGTCAGAAACTGAATAAAAAAGTGACTAGAAGACGTGATGGGATTTTATTGAATTGAATTTGAATTAAAATGGGTCTTTGTTAGAAAGCAGAACTTTACCTTGATGTGATAACGATCGGGGTGGTGACGTCATCACCAAAGCACCAGCTTAATATCTAACTGTTTGTGTTGTGACTGTTGGAAAGGAAGCAATGTATTTAAAGTGTTCATTAATCAAATGTGTATGGATTATGTCCCATTGACTATGAATATCAAGAACTCAGTGGCTCTGTTTTCTCAGTGACTTGTAATGATTGTAGAGGCAATAACAACAAGCGACCATGTTTCATAGTACTTTATTGTATTGTGTAGTACAATTTATTTATATATTTATAAGTATTGTTGTCACAGTTGTGTAGACCATACTTACCTGTCAGCTCCAGTTTGGGCACGGAGTCTAGAATCTAGATCTTTTAAAAAATGGATCATTCTATTTTCTAAATGGGGGGTGCTGGGAGATATGGTAACATGTCGGTTGTAAGAATAAGTCTGTTTCAGTGTGGTTTGTGCTGTTTGACTTGAAGTGCATGTCTGCTGTGAGATGTTTAAACTGAGAGAAGTGCCCCTGCAAGTGCTTTAGCTTTAGGAACAAAAATAATATTAATTGTGGGATAACGTTTAAATATTAATTTAAAACATTTTAATATAAATATCCATTCATACATACACTTATACACTAATATAACAATTACTTGCAGGTTTCTTTCTTTTAAACATGCTTCTTGATTTGTGAAAAAAAGTTATTTATAACTTTTTACATTAAGTTATTTTGAAATAAATACTTATAACTTTATAACAAAAATACATTTAGCTGCAAAATAATAGTGTAATTGTGTTATTATAACATAACGTGAAGTTTAAAATATTAGTTTAGAACTTTAATAAATTCTAAATATATATATATATATATTAGGGCTGTCAAAAATAGCGCGTTAACGACGTTAATTAGTTGTTTGTTGTTAATTACGTCAATTTTTTTAACGCATTTCACACATGCGCAGTGTGACAAATTATTCAGGTCAGGAAAGTCAGGGAAGTGGTTGGGAGCTAGAGGTGAGATGGAGCAAGGTGAGCAAAGTGGGCCTATTGACGGATTCAAATATAAAAAGAATGATGATGGTACAGTTAACAAGTACAAGGTTATTTGCAAGATTTGGTAACAAGGAGTTTCAATTTCACCGGAGCTGTTCCAAGCTTGAGGTACCATGTCAACGCCAAACATGTGTGTGTGTGTATATATATATATATATATATATATATATATATATATATATATATATATATATATATATATATAGACACACACACACAAAAAAAACAACAAAGTTAACTTTTATTACCAAAATTGTTGTGGTAGGTGTCATTTGTGTAGAAGTTTATATAAATCATTGTCACATAGTAAATCTTGAATGTTTATTTACATGACCATAATTAAAAAATATTTTCATAATGGAATTTCGTAAGTTGTGATTAAACAGCTGGGTCAGTTTCAGGGTAAAACAATAAAATCCATGCATAAAAGGCATTTGAAAAGCAGCAAAACTAAATAATAGACAGTACAAATTTCCAAGGCCTTTTAAAAATCTAAACGCCAGTCACTTTACTTGTCGGCTATCTTGGGTAACACCTCCTGGCATTATTTTCCACACTTATACAAGTGCAAGTTTAGCTCAAATCGCATAAAAATACTGTATTTTTCAAGTTGGCTCAGTTAATACGCATACATTTTTGAGCACATAAGCAAACAATGGTGCTATAAAAAAGACACCTTTTAACAACGTAAGACAGGACTTCAGCTGCCATATTGCAAATGACCATTTCTCCCATTCATTTTTATAAGATTAAACTCTCTCCTGCCCTTATAATGTCTCATATGTTAACGTGACCTTCATAAAACAAAAAAAGAAAAAAGTTGCAATCTGTTAGTTTTCATAAAAATCAACCCCAGAGACATGAAAGTTCCCATAGTTGATGAAACTCGCATCTGTTTGAAGAGGGTGATTTCAAGTTAATGATTGCAGTGTTTGCGTGTGTGTGTGTTTCTTCTGCCAGTTGGCTGCCTGCTGGCAAACACAAATTGGAGCATCTTTGGTACTAAAGGGTTTGATGCTTTTAGGATTCAGCAGACAGCTGTGTTGCACTGGTGTTTGCACGTTCAGCCTTGAATAGGGCTGATGGATTCCTACAGAATTATAGTCTGGTGTTGATGGACATGGACTTATGTACGTTTTGTTTGTTGTCTGAAGCCCGTCGTTCAGTGTCACAGCGGGCTTCAGGAGTTCCTGCTGCTTGGAGATTTGCTTACAAACACCTTCTTGCTGAGCAAGACGAGTCTTCATGTTTCAGCTGTAATCACCAGCCTAATCTTATTTTTGAAGTTGTGTATTTTGCTTTAGAAGCTCTGACTAGAGATTGTGTCAGTCCTTGGAGTTCACTGATACAGTCTGTTTATATATTTTCCTCATTACAACAGTGTCACTAGAGGAGGTAATCTTTTACTGTTTGTATTCAGTAGCGACAGTAGCCTGCCGCTGAATCTACAACCCTCCAGCAAAACTATTTATTATTATTATTATTATTATTCATTTTTTTTAGCTGAGTTGTGAGCTTGCAGTCTGAATTGAATATGTTGAGGAGGTGATAAAATATAGGACAATAAACTGATAACATGACTTTATGTTGTTCTCTTTTTTTGCATGCACAAACAAATGAACAGCACAATCAGTGATCCCTGATTTATGAACAAATTGCTGGTTCTATTTTTTTTTTTTTTTTTTTTTTTTTTTAAATGACTAATTTAAATGATTAATCACTCTGCATTGAATTTTAAAATTATTGGCATAGAAAATGGAATAAGTCAGAGAGTGATTACTGGGGTCAACTGACTCATTAAAAACTACACCCCCCCCCCCCCCTTTTTTTTGTCTCGAAATGAGCCAAGAATCATAACTATTATATGTGCTAATGGATCGTGAGATGGTTAAATAATTACTTTCAATTTTGTATGTCAGTGGTGCAATAGTTTTTTTTTTTTTTTTTTTTTTTTTTTTCTGATACCAATATTAATTTGCTGTTTCTCAATGCTAGTTTTCATGTACGTTTAACATATTCCTTTACTAAAAAGGTTAAATATGAATTAAGCTATTAATTGTTAAATTGTATATAATTAAATTAACACAATGGTATGCAACCTTCAGATAGAGTATATTATTTCAAGTAAACATTTTGTCAGAATTTAAGTAATTTATCCAAGACAAGTAAAAATCAATGATGATAAATAATAAATGATTATCTTTCTACAACGGAGTACAATTTTTTTATATATTTATTTATTTATTTATTTATTTATTTTTTGGGGGGAGTGTAGGGGTCCAAAAAAGACCCCTTTTAATTTTATTATACTGTATAAAATTCAAATATCCATTTTTAAAATATCTTTGTTTGTCACAGAATAAAGTCATATAGAAAGAATTATCATTTTTTGTTTTGAGTATCACTTTAAGTAAGCGTTAAGAAATATAAATATAATTTAAGTGTAAATTGAAACTACATAAATTATCAGTATTGTTTTAACTGCATGATTATTAGTTATACTTAAAGGGGTCATATGATGTGATTTTAAATTTTTCCTTTCTCTTTGGAGTGTTACAAGCTCTTGCTGAATAATATTTTGGAGTAGGCTAGATTAGGTTGGGTTAAATGCACAGTAATTTAGAGAAATTACAAACGCAAATGCAAATCTAAAAAATAAAATAACAATTAAGAACACACAACAACAATTCAGAAACACATTAAAACAAGTCAGAAAAACACAATGACAAATTTGAAAACAAAATAAGTCAGAAGAGGAAGAGGTAGGTATAGTTTGAGACCGCGCCATTGGTTTGGGATTACTCAGCGCTGACTGGACGAGACATCTGTCAATCAAAGTATACAGAAAGAACCAGCCAAAAACAGCAGAGTCCTGGTGGAAAGTTCGGAGATGGTTTTAAAGTAGCTTGGTTTAAATGTATTGTATGAATTCCGCTTACTATGGAATAAAACATAAGGAGTGTCTATTTATACTTTGTCCAAAAATAACCTGCCTTATTAGCATTTGGGTAGTGGTGCTTTGTCAGCTCTGGTGGCGCAGGTGGTCAAGTGTGGTGATCTTAGCTTTTTGATGCGATCGAGCCGGGTTCGATCCCATCTTTTGCCAAATTTTTTTTTTTTTCTCCCTTTTCAAATCTCGTATTAGCAATCAATTCTATTTACACTTAGTGAAAAATCGCAGTATTTTTAGCAATGTGCTATTTACAATAAGTGCAAATTCCTATTTACACTGTTAAAATAGCAGGATTTTTCTGCTATGTATACTACTTGTTGCAAATAGTGGCAATTATCTGTTCTTCAGTATTGTAGTACATTATAAAACAGTATGCAATAATAATGTATTGAGTGTAAATCATAATTTTAATTCAAATTATTAAATGGATGCCACCTTATTGGTACAATAAAGCCCTCCCTACACCTACCCTAACCCTACCCTATTCTTTATTTTCCCCTTTTGATTATTTCCTTCAATTATTGAAAATAAATGCCTTTACGATGTGATACAAGATTTGAAAAAGGAGAAAAAAAAAAAAAAAAAAAAAAAAAAACAAAAACACAAAAAAAAAAAAAAAAAAAAAGTTAGGCAAAAGGTGGGATCGAACCCGGGTCGATAGCGTTAAAAAAAATCAAGGACACACACTTAATCACCTGCGCCACTGGAGCTGACAAAATACCAGTGCCAAGTGCCAATAAGGCAGGTTATTTGGACAAAGTATAAATAGACACTGTATGTTTTATTCAATAAGCGCAATTTATATAATACATTTAAACGGAGCTATTTTTAAGACCATCTCCAAACTTTCTACCAGGACTCTGCTGTTTTTCAACTGGTTCTTTCTGTATACGTTGATTGACTGATGTCTCGTCCAGTCAGCGCTGAGTAATCCCAAACCAATGGCGCTATTCAAACTATACCTACCTCTTCCGGTTTGTCTGATTTGTCTTTGTGTTTTCTGACTTGTTATAATGTTTTCTGAATTGTTCTTGTGTTTTCTGAATTGTTTTGTTTTTTAGATTTGCATTTGCGTTTGTAATTTCTTATTTTGTTTTCAGAATTGTAATCTGTTTTGCCCTTCATGGCCACCGTAGCATAAAGAAGATCTGTAAAGTTGCAAAGACTAAAGTCTCAAATCCAAAGAAAAATTCTTTATCAAAGTTAAGACTCTGCCATGCCTCCCTAAAACGGCCCGTTCTAACATGCCCCTACATATCTCTGTCACTATGTGGAGATATATGCGTAATGTCGCCCAAATGTTCACACAAAGAAAGAAGGCGTGGTTTCAGTAAACGCAGTTAGTGTTGAAGCTGCCATGTCAGGGAGATGCTGTGTGTTTCTAGGCGTAAGCTTTATTTGGCCTTCTGAAACTAGATGCATTTAGGAAGCTTTAAGATTCAGTTGGCCAATCAGAGCAGCCTGCGCTTGTCAGAAGGAGGGAGTTTGTAGAAAACGACACGTTTGAGAAAGGCGGGGCATAGAGGACCTACAATAATGTACAGTATGTGAAAAATAATGTGTTTTTTGAACATTAAAGCATGTCAACATATTCTGTTACACCAAATACATAAAGTAATGATCTTTAAAAAAGCTTCATATGACCCCTTTAAATACTAATTCAGTGCTGTTTGAGTTTTATGGAGTAGGTGTGTTATTAAATTAGCTTTAAACTTTCTTAGACTTTAGTTTTGTATCCCATGTTTGATTAGTTTGTAGACGTGCACCATGGGGTCAAAAGGTCATTTCTTTAAAAAAAAAAAATAAATGTCCTGCCAGATAATGTTCTTTGAATCACTGTCCAGTATCTGTCAGCCCAGAATAAACATGCAGGATTGTACCACCTTGCAGATGCTGCCAATGTCAATTCCCTGCCAAATAGCTCTGGAGGTCAACTTTCATTTCATTTGATAATACCGCTTCCAGGAGGTTCTCTCGTCCGTAATGGCTTTCTTTCAGATCCCAAATGAGTGGCCATCTGTTATACAGGCCTTGCTGAGATGAGCTCCAGCATGTGATGTTACGGTCAAACATTAGTGCTCGTTTCTTGTTTTTTTTCGGTTGTTTTCATCGATTAATCCATAACGTGCACTGAGATGGAAGATGGTTCAATAGTTGAAGGGGTACAACTGGTCATAAGATAGAGTCTTTGTATTGATAGACAAGCAGGCTGGTATCTCATCACCTCTAACCTGAGGTCACAACATGCTCTCAGCAAGGGATTCATGACTCTGAATAGCTTTATCAGGTCATTAAGTGCTGGTTTGTAATTTACCAGTGTAATTGAAATAGATAAGATCTGTTTATAGTGTCTAAGAGTCTCTGTTAAACCTGTGCAGTGGGCATCTCAGAGGATAAGATTGTATAGTTCTGATTTGGGGTCATCATTCAGAGGGTAAAACCAGTCATGTAGGGGGAAAGCTTTTGGACGTGAATGTCTAACCGAGGGCTGTGTGTCAGAATGCTTCGTAGTGAAGTGATTTATGACCTTCTCACACTTCCTCACTGGGGATTGAGTCCTCGAGGGCCTGTGAAAAGACACAGCAGTGCACAAATATGCTCTCCTTTCACCTTTTGATTTGCATCGTCTTCTTGTGTAAACAGCTTTATTTGCTTACTGTTTGCATCTACTATCTGTGTATTGAGTGTTGTGTTTAAGGTTTATGAAAATGTTGGGCTTCAGCAGAATGCGAGCTGCAAAGACTGTGGTTACATGAATGTGGTCATAGCCATGCTGATTCTAAGAAATGTTCTTATGTATCAGAAATAAATGTTACCGAGCATTGTAATACAGTGAAAATATGTATGTGTGATGTATGTATACACTATATAATTGTGTGTGTATATCATATATATATATATATATATCTATATATATATATATATATCTATATATATATATATATAATATATATATATATATATATATATATTCTTGTATACTTGTTTGTTTATATACACAGCTAAATAAAGGTAAATAAAATGCAGTACATATCAACAAAAAAAATCTATAACGTGCACAAAATAAAAAATCGAACAAATAAAAAACTGAAATATAATAAATTGTATGTAATTTTGTATTTTATGTAATTGTGTACTTTTTTAAAAATGTATGTATAGACACTATTTTTTTTTTTTGTTGTTTTTTTTTGTGTGTGTGTGTATATATATATATTAGGGCTGGGCGATAATTTGATAACAATAATTATGTTCTATAATTTTCCTCGATAAAATGATATTGAATAGTTCGATATAATGTTTATGCACCAAAAGTAGAAAGAAACGGAGCGACTCATTTGAATCGTGCCACAGGACCATTTATCCCACTCAGATCAAAGTCCAAACTGCCGTGCGGTGCGAGCTCACTAGAGCAGATGCATTTACTCACTCACACAAGCACTAAACAGTGCTGTGAGATCCAGGTGTGAAGCGCTTGAATTCAGCAATAAACACAAATGACTGAAAACAGGGGAAACACTGTGTGTAACGAGACAGTCAGAAGGTTTTTCAATCTACACATCGCCATCATTTACCATGGATTTACTGTAGAACACTCACTGCACCATAGTATTGTGGCCAGAGAAGAAAATTTGGGATATCACAACTGAATTTTATTAAACGGAGTAATAGTAATAATTGTAGTGTATATATTTGTGATTAAGATATAGCATGTGTGTGCATTTATACTGAATGTTTTTAGACTATTGTTTTTTCATACAACTAGGCTACCCTAAAAACCATATAGTTATATTTTTAAACATGGTATTGAGTCCTTATGTGTATGTTTAAACTTTGGTTATCATGATTTAAATGTATGTTACTATGGGAGACCGATGCTTAATTTAAAAATAAATAAATTAAAAACTTGGTCAAATAAATTTAATCCCTATAAAACTCGAGGTTTGCTCCAATTTTTAGAGATCTTAACTAATTGTTGATAATGAACAAAATTTACTACCTCTGCAGCCTAACTCAAGCTACTATCAAATGTGCATTTCTAAGAGACAAAAAGTGTTATAATTATTATTAATATTATCAGGCAACCTTGATTTGAAATAATATCACTCATTAAAACATGCTAAGAAACTAAGATTTTTATTTTCTATTTAGATATTTATTTTGTATGGAAAATTAATGCTCTGGTTTCTACAACTCTCACTTTGGAGCAAAAATTCTGGCTTTAAAACTGAAAGAAATAAAGAGTTGACATTTGTCATGATAATTATCAATATCGACTAATTATTCACTCGATAGCACTGATTTTGACTGAGCAACCCTTTATAAGGATTAATCTATTATTTAATCTTCCAGTGAAAAGACCATGCAGTGTTTACTTTACATTTGATTATTAACTTTCTAGACCTGAAAATTATTTAAGATCTACCGGAAAAATCTTAAAAGCACTTTGGGGAAGGGTCGTGGGGGTCCTAATAGTTAGAGAGTTTGACTCCTAACCCTAAGGTTGTGGGTTCGAGCAAAGCACCGAACACTACAATTGCTCCCCGGGCGCCTGGCAGAATTAAATGGCTTTGCCCCCACTGCTCCGGGTGTGTGTTCACGGTGTGTGTGCACGTTGGGATGGGGTTAAATGCAGAGATTGAATTCGGCGTATGGGTCACCATACTGTTGGCATTTGTGAGTTAATAAAAATGTAGATG